>NC_077233.1:57807904-58107904 GCF_027887165.1 Monodelphis domestica | reverse complement strand
AGACCTGGAAGAAACCTAGGACCCAGAATGTCAGAGCCAAAAGAAAGCTGAGATACAGACTGTCAGAACTAGGAGGAACCTAGTATATACTATCAGAGAGGGAAGAAACCTAGAACACACAAAATTAGATCTGGGAGATACTGAAAATACAATATTTCAGAGCTGGAAGAAACATAGAATATAGAATTTTAGATCTGGGAGAAATCTAAAACACAGAATAGCCTAGCTGGGAGAAATCTAGAACAGTGAATTTAGAGTTAGGAGAAACCTGGGACACAGAATATCCGAGCTAATAGAATCCTAGTACAGACCATCAGAGAAGGAAGAAACCTAGGACAGAGAATGTTAGAGCTGGAAGAATCCTACTACACACTATGAGAGCAGAACACAGAATGTCAGAGGTGGGAGAATCCTAGAATGCACAGTGTTAGAGTTGGGAGTACCTTATAATATGTAAAGTACGATCTGTAAAGGAACTGAGAAAGCAGAACATACAACCATATACGTGCTCCCCCTCTCCAAAACACCCTGTGTTCTCCTGCCTGCATGCCTTTGTCTAGAATGCCATCCTTCTCTATTTTCTCCTGTTGAATTCCTCCTGATCCTTAAAAGCTCATATCAAAAGCCATTTCACCCATGAAGTTTTCCCTGACTAATCTCCACCCCTTCCTGTGACAATCTTCTCTCTCCGCCCTCTAGAAGACTTCACTTTATTTTGTATCCCCCAAATGCACTGAATAGCAGAATTCTCTCTGTTGGTGACTTTTCCCTTTAATAGCAAGTTCTATGAGAGAAGAAGAGTCTGTCTAAAATGTCCATCTTCTCCCTCCCATCCCCTTCACTTTACTCAATCCAAATCTGTCATTTGATAGAAAATCCCAGTAGGGAAATTCCCTCAACTGTCACAGATCAACATTTCACCTACTTTTCTGTAATTTCTCGTCTTAGAGAGTTACTTGGGGGCACTGAAAGATTAAGTCATTGGTCAATCAGTAGACTAACATACATTTTAGTAAGTTCTTCCTATGTGCCAAGCATTATACTAAGGTTATACGACTTGCTCGGGGTCCAACAGTTAGTATACATCAGAGGCCAAACTTGAACCCAGTGCTTCCAACTCTATGACCTGAGTCCAGGCTGCCCTCCTCCTCAGTCTATTCTGCATCTAGTAGGTGTTTATTAAAAATCTATTGTTGCCTTATTTGTTGCAATAGCAGATTTTCTGTTTCTTCCTTATTGTGTTAGGGTAGCAAGAATAAAACAAAATACTCAAAAATACAGAGTTCAAGGGAGGACTCTGGAGGCCCATCAATGATGTCCTTTCCTCTGCCTGTAGCTCTCCAGTGGGCAGAGATGGGCAGTCCCCGGGGCCCCACCACAACACATCAGGATCTCTCCTAATGGAGGGGAAAGAATGAGGATCAGCTGTGCAGAATAACTTAGACTCACTGTACTGGAATCTTGAGAATTGGCCCTGCCTGTTTGAGGCAGATGTGACCGATCCTCCCCAGGAGGACAATCTGAGGAAGAGCTGACCTGTGGAGGGTGCCAACACACTTTCCATATGAGATCTTTGAAAGGCATTTCTGGGCTTGGATTCAGGCAAGGTCCTTAGAGCTTTCCTTCCCTCCTTCCCTGGTCCAGGTCATCGTGCCGTGGAGGGGCAGCTGTTTGGATGGGCCCAGCCCTCTGCTTAGGATGCAAATCTTTCACCACTTGGCTTCATCCTGCCATTCCATCTGTTTAGATGGCACATGGCCTACTTGTAGGCCTTGGTCCCCAGTGCTCTGGGGCTCACAAACAGCAGATTCCCTAGTCCTGGAATCACTTTTGGTCTCAGTTCCAGTAGCCTTTCAGCTGGCTCCTTTGAGCTCAAGGGACCTTTTGGTTCATTTTCTCTGGACTCAAAGGAAAAAGGTGGTCCTTGCAACCCCATCTCAATTCCTTCCTGTATCAGTGCATTCATTCACTGCAGGACTGTGGACCAATGACTTTTCTTTCTCTGAGCTGAGCTTTGATGAATTCCAGAGATGGAAGACATAAGTGATGGCCATTTAGCAAAGCTCAGAGGAAGGAGGAGCAGGCCATGTTTAGGACAAGAAAAGTCATTCATTTTGGCTAAAGTGTGGACTGAACAGAAGGAAGTTGTAGGGAATAAAGCTCAAAGGTACTTTGGTTCTACATTGTGGAGGGCCTTGAATATCAGGCAAAGTAGCCTGAGCCCAGCTCTGATCGTTATAGCTTGTGTGACTTGGTCAATGCCACACAGCTGGTTAGCTGCTCTACTATGTTGGGCACTTTTATACTGCACTTTTCTTTCCCTGGGCCTCAGTGAACTCTTCTGAAAAATAAAACTATTGGATTAAGATTTCTAAGGTCCTTTCCAGCTCTGACAATCCACAGTTCTGAATCTTCAAGTCTGGTTCACAGTATAATCAAGGCATCTCTTTAATTCTGCCTGCCTGCCCTGAAGGACCAAGGCTGAATGAGAGGTTATCCTGGCCCTGAGGTAATAGGGACTTAGGGATGTTGAAGGAGATAGTGCCAAGGCTGGAACAACCAATCCTGTTCTCTGTCACAGTCACCTGGATGCCTCTCCCAAATGTCCGAGAACTCAGCTTTTCAGAGATGGCTTCCACTTCTCTGGCTGCCTGTGGATGAGACTTGGGCCAATTGAACTCCTGGTGCCATGGCAAGGGCAGGAGACAATACAACTTTCTACAATCTAGTCAGCATTTGCTAAGTCCCTACTGCGTGCAGGGTGTTTGGCTACAGTCGGAAAAGAGACAAAATTTCAAGAAGAAATAGTCTCTCTTCAAGAATCTCACAATTCAGCACAGAGGCTAAGCCAGGAGCCCAGAGAGCTTCAGCGTACCATGTAAACATGATAATCACACTAGAGAGAGAAGCTGAGAACAGAAGGCTAAAGAAGGTTTAACTGAGAAGCTCTTGGGGAGGGAAAAGAGGGATCAGAGAAAACTTCCTGAAGAAATTTGCATTTGAGGCAGGAGACAGTTAGAATTTAAAGATGGGGAGATACTAAAATAAATTGTGATGATTGGGGGCCAATTAATTTATTCTATAGAAGCAAACACTTGATGGATGGATCGCTCCAGGAATTTATTGTGCCAAGTTTTCCTCTAAGCAATTTTACTGCCCTAATCAAACAACCAAACAAAAAAGGCCAATTTAAAGTCAAATACTAGGATGCTATTGAAATTACCAAAGAGAACTGAGTTCCAATCCCAACTTTGCCTCTAACTCATCATGTGCCCTTGGGCAATTCCCTTCTTTTCTCTGGGCTTTAGTTTCTCTCTTCATAAAAGGAGATTGAACCAGATAATGCCTAAAATCTCTTCCACATCTAATATTTCATGACTCTTGCACTCTTCTCATTTTAATAGATGCTTTATGTAATCAATTTTCAATCAAAGGAAGTAAGATATGAATTATTTCTATTACTTTTTCACTGTCTGTTGCATTTTTCAATTAAAATTGCCTCATGGGGCCTTGTCCTTATAAACAAGGGGTATTCCATGTGGTTATTATTTACATATCACCTGAAAACACCAAGAAAAAGAGGGCACCTCAGGGAGTTTGAAGCTAGTTCTCATTGCATTTAGAAGCGGGGCCAGCCTTGCCCATAGGCAGAGTAGAGACACTTGGGTTATTTAGTTCAATACATTCCCTACATTCAGTGCCTTCATATCCTCATCCCTCACTCACTTCTCAATCCTTTGCAATCTGGCTTCATCTTTATTTAAAACAATAAAAACAAACTACTCTCTCTACTGAATGGTTTAAAAACAACGATTAAATCTGATGACTTAACCAAAGAATGTCTCAGAATATTTGCCTTCAAGAAATCATCTCAACTCTTCCATGAAGCCTTCCCTGATCCTCACCCTCTCCATCCCTTGTTGGTCCCTTCTCAAATTACCTTGTACTAAACTGCCATACGCACACACATTTATACACAACCCTCTACTGCTACATACACACCTATACACACACACACACCATTTCACCCAGCAGAATGTAAGAATGTAAACCCCTTGAGGTCACTGCCTGTATTGTTTGTCTTCCTTTGTATTCTCAGTACTTTACATATTGTTGTTTGTCCTTCATTTCCAAAGAGGACCAATGATATCCCTAGGTATTGTCTTGACTTGTGTGTGAATTAGATTTAAGTGAGGCAGAGCTGGACAAAGTCATCAGCCTCCCTCTCTCTTCCAGAGTCATCAGTCTCCAGTGGCAAGACAAAAGTCAGAGATGACCCAAGATGCAGTGGTTGACCTTTTCATCTTCCATGTCTGACAAAGTTCTAAGCACTCAACTATACCAGCTTCTGCTGTCTTCGTGACCAGTGGGACAAATTGTTCTCGTCTGCACATTCCAACATGGGAGGTCTTCACATGCTTTGGGTAGATACCCCACTAACTCACTGATGGGTATGTTTCACTAAACCTGGTTTAGCCCATCTGCTGAGATGGTTTTCCTGGGTTGTGGTCACTTTGCATTCTACAACTTTACAGAAAGGAAGCACCTATTTAATGTCTATTGAATACTTCAAGGATCATTAGCTTTCTGTATATGAGTACTTCTTTCACTGACACAGATCATAACCCCTTTACAGCTTGGTAGATAAATTTCAGAGTTATTGTGCCTCAAATATTCACCACCCTTGGGTCAACCAAGTGGTAAATCTCTTTGAATTGAGGTCTTCTCATGACAGATATCACCCAATTCATCCTATATGGAGTTAATTAAGCTAGAAGATTCACACACCCCCACACTCCCCACACCCCCACACCCCCCCCAACAGTATTGTAGTAATAAAAGTTCTGGCCTGGGTTTGGGGCCTTTCTCTTTTGACCTGGACCAATCTGTCGATCAATCAGTCAACAATTTACTAATTACCTACCATGTGCTAAGTAAGCTCTCCAGATACAAGAATAAAAATAATACAATTCCTTTTTTCAAAGAGTTTGCATTTTATCAGGGAAGACAACAAACATAAGCTGAGTCCCTTCCACTCTGTGTGATGGTTTCCAGTCTGTAACAAAGCAGAGGGTCAGACCAGATAGTCTATAATCTCCTTCCCAGCCCTGACATTCTATGATCTAGATCTGTCTAAGGAGAATGTTCGGGGAAATAAATTGTTTTCTACAGGAGGAACATGAATTACTATGATGGAAGATGTTCTGACAGCTGTATCCATTTTTTCCATGCTATAGGAACACCTCATATAAATGTGGAATGGAGCAGATCCAGGATGCCAATCTGTCAAAACTCTGACCTTTACTGATCTCTTTTTTTCCTGACTTCTCAAAGCCCTGATAACTTTGATAGCCACCCATTGGTTACTTGACTCTCTTCTATCTCATTCTTCATTTATTTTGTGGCAGAACAGTTTGTTCATCCATTAAAATATAAGCTCCTGGGTGGCAGGGACCATGCCTCTTTATCTTCTGCACAGTGCTGACCATCGAACTGGGCACAATAAAAGCATTCCAATAAATAGCAATAATAATATTATGGACCTGATAAGCAGGACATGGACCTCAAGAGGAGCCAGGCAGAGGAGCAAGATTTTGGAAATGAGAGATTCTCTTTACCCATTTCTAAAGGTAACAATTGGTCCTCCCAAAAGACTTAGAGCTAGAAGAGACCTTAGTAATCACCTTTTAATTCCTTCATAGATTGCAATTGTTGCTTAGTCACTTTTTAGTCATCTTTGACTCCTTATGTCCCCATTTGTGGTTTTCTTAGCATAGATACCAAAGTAGTTTGCCATTTCCTTCTCCAGATCATTTTACTTATGAGGAAACTGAGGCACAAGGGTGAAGTGGCTTGTCCAGGATCACACAATTATTAAGTGTCTAACACCAGATTTGACCTTGGGTCTTGCTGACTTCAGGCCCGGCACTCTATCCACTGCAACACCTAGTTGCCATAGGTTATAAAGAGAAGTAAAGTCAAAGTCTTATCCAAGACCACAGTGCTTTGTTCAAGGTCATATAAAGGTGCCAGTATTTAAACCCAGGTTTTCTGCCTGTAGATACATTATTTTTTCTACTACACAGCTGCTCCCATGTTGATCCTGAAGTGTTTTCTGATTTCTTTTTAGCAGAAGATATGCCATCATCCATCTCCATGCCTTTGCATTGACTATAATCTGTGTTTGGAAGTTGCCTATACTTGCCTCCATCTCATTGAATCCTTTAAATATGCAACTCAATCTTCTGCATGACGTCTTTCACGATCCCCTCAACTTTGAGTCCTCTTCCTCCCAAAGTATCTTCTTTTAATTCTGTATCTACTCACACATGTATTTGCTGTTTCCCCTATCACAACATCAGTTTGTTATGACTAGGGCTTGTTTCACAAATGTGTTTTCATCCCTAGTGCCTAGCACAATGCCTGGTATGCAGTAGGCATTTAATACATGATTTGATTGAAGAAGTTGAGACTTTAGGTGTTTATTCAGGTGAACAAAAATGATCTCACATTCCCTAATAATGTATATGAAGTTGACAAGATCCCTAAATAATAATGATGACAATAAAAATATTATCTAGCATTTATATAGCACTGACTATGTGCCAGGTTTGTGCTAAGTTCTTTACAAATATTACTTCATTTGATCCTCATAACAACTCTATGAGGCAGTGTTATTATTATTCCCACTTTGTAGATGGTAAAACTGAGGCAGAGATCAAATGACTTGCCCAGGGTCATTCAGCTATTGTCTGAGGCTGAGTTTGAACTCAGGTCTTCCTGACTCTAGACCCAGTGCCCTATTCTCTGAACCACCTAACTGTCCCTAAGTGATGGTGACAAGAGCCAGGAAACCAGGGTCTTCATCCAGGGTCTCCAGCTGATTTACTGGATTAGTGGATTAGTTATTTGACTCTATTGACACTCAACTGATCCATCTGCAAAATGCCAGGGATGAGCCAGGTGGTCTTTAAACCAGGTGGTGGCCCAGCAGAGAGAGCACTGGACCAGGAATCAGGAAAACTTGACTTTAAATCCAGTCTCAGGCACCTACTAGCTGTGTGATCCTAGGTAAGTCACTTAACCCTATTTGTTTCAGTTTCCTCATTTGTAAAATGAGCAGGAAAAAGAAATAGCAAACCACTCCAGTATATTTGTTCAGAAAATCCTAAATGGAGTCACAAAGAATCAGACACTACTGAAATGACTCAACAACTCAGACATTTAGTAGCTGTCTGACCTTGGGCAAGCCATTTCACTTGTCTTCCAAAGTTTCCTCAATTGTGAAATGGGAATCATAACAACATCTACCTCCTAGAGATTCAGTGAAGAACAAATGAAATAAGATGAAATAACATCTGAAGAGCTCATAGCATAGTGCCTGGCACATTGTAGGTATTTAGTAAATACTTGTTCTCTTCCCTTCTCTTCAAGGAATTTTTCAATTCAGAACTTCTGAGTCTATGAGATCTTTTTGCAGCTATTCTAACTGGTCGTATCTGAAGGAGCCAGCCAGGCCTCTTTGATGGACTGAATCTTATTTAGTTTTTGCTCTGGGTCTCTCGCTTTCAAAAATAGCAGCCCGGTTGTGACTCTTTAAGCATTCAGAATCTTGTCCCCATCAATTCCTATTTTGTGAGAGCTCAGATGATGGAACATCCGGAAAGACATGCTCCTTGCCCCTGACGAATTAATAGTCTTTGGGCAGCATGATGGGCAAAAGCACGAGAAAGCTTTCTCTTCTTCTGTTGGGTCTGTTGTTCTCTATCTCATTCACTATCTCAGAGAAGAGCTTCATCTTATTCATAGGAAGGCAAGGTGAAGCTGATGACTTGCTTTCATAAAAACAAAGATGGAGGGGGCAGCTGGGTAGTTCAGTGGATTAAGAGTCAGGCCTAGAGATGGGAGGTCCTAGGTTCAAATCTGGCCTCAGCCACTTCCTAGCTGTGTGACCCTGGGCAAGTCACTTGACCCCCATTGCCTAGCCCTTACCACTCTTCTGCCTTGGAGCCAATTGACTCCAAGATGGAAGGTAAGGGTTTAAAAAAAACAAAGATGGAATGCTCAATTAATCAATCAGTAAGCATTTTTTCCAAGATTTAAAATCCTGTATTTATTTGTTTTGTTTTTTTAAATTTTATTTAATTAGTAAATTTAGAACATTTTCCCCTGGTTGCAATAATCATGTTTTTTCCCTACCCTTCCCCCACTCTCTCTCATAGCTGAGGCACAATTCCACTGGGTTTTACATGTGTCCTTTATCAAAGCCTATTTCCATATTATTGATATTTGCACTGGGGTAATCATTAGAGTCTACATCCCCAATCATATTCCCATTGACCCATGTGATCAAGGAGTTGTTTTTCTTCTGTGTTTCTCCTCCCACAGTTCTTTCTCTGGATGTGGATAGTGTTCTTTCTCATAAATCTCTCTGAATTGTTCTGGATCACTGCATTGCTACTAATGGAGAAGTCCATTACATTCGATTGTACCACAGTATCAGTCTCTGTGTATAATATTTTCCTGGTTCTGCTCCTTTCACTCTGCATCACTTCCTGGAGGTTGTTCCAGTTCATCATTCCTTTCAGCACAATAATATTCCATCAACATCAGATACCACAATTTGTTCAGCCATTCCCCAATTGAAGGACATCCCCTCGTTTTCCAATTTTTGGCCACCACAAAGAACACAGCTATGAATATTCTTGTACAAGTCTTTTTCCTTATCTCTTTGGGGTACAAACCCAGCAGTGCTATGGCTGGATCAAAGGGCAGACAGTCTTTTATCGCCCTTTGGGCATAGTTCCAAATTGCCCTCCAGAATGGTTGGATCAGTTCACAACTCCACCAGCAGTGCATTAATGTCCCAATTTTTCCATAACCCCTCCATCATTCGTTACTTTCCATAGCTGTCATGTTAGCCAATCTGCTAGGTGTGAGGTGATACCTCAGAGTTGTTTTGATTTGCATCTCTCTGATTATAAGAGATTTAGAACACTTTTTCATGTGCTTATTAATAGTTTTGATTTCTTTGGCTGAGAACTGCCTGTTCATGTCCCCTGCCCATTTATCAATTGGGGAATGGCTTGATTTTTTTGAAAACTGATTTAGCTCTTTATAAATTTGAGTAATTAGACCTTTGTCAGATGTTTTTGTTATGAAGATTTTTCCCAATTTTCTGCTTCCCTTCTAATTTTGGTTGTGTTGGTTTTGTTTCTTCAAGACATTTTTAATTTGATGTAAAATCAGTAAGTATTCATGGTACACCAGGTGCCAAGGTGGAGAGGGCACTAGGCTGATTCCCAAGACCCGTATGCCAGGTTTGACTCTGGCAGTGACCAGCACTGTGTTTTTTGTGGAATCATCTCACTGTTCCCTCTTCTGTAAGATGGTGGGTTAAATGAGTGAATCCCCAGCTTCCTTCTGGACCTAATACTGATGATTTAGGTGATTTATTCATCATTCCGTTCAAATATCCTCACACTGATAATGATAATAATTGCTGTTTGGTCTTTTCAGTCACATCTGACTCTTCATGATCCCATTTGGCGTTTTCTTGGCAGATCCTGGCATGGTTTGCCATTTTCTTCTCCAGCTCATTTTACAAATGAAGAAACGGAGGCAAAAAGGGTTAAGTGACTTGCCCAGAGTCATACAGCTAATAACTACCTGAGGCCAGATTTGAACTCAGGAAGATAAGTCTTCCTGACTCTAGGCCTGGTACTCTACCCACTTGAACACCTAGCTACACAGAATTAATAACCAGTATTTATATAACACTTTAAGGTTTCCAAAACTCTTTCTATGTTAACTCATTTGATTTTCATGGCAACCCTATGAGGTCAGTAATATGATTATCCTCATTTTACAGAGTCAAAACTGAAAAAGGTTAGGTTACTTGTCATAGGCAATAGCCAATTAAGTGTCTGACACAAGATTCCAAGTTCTGACTTTTAATCATGGCGTCACCTAGTTACCATACCCTACAAGGATTGGTTGAAGGAAGTGGGGATTATTACACTAGAAAAAAACTGACTTAGAGTCTTCTGGGTAGCTTAGTAGATAGAGAGTTAAGTCTTGAGATAGGAGATCCTGGGTTCAAATCTACCCACAGACTGTGTGACCCTGGACAAGTAACTTAATCCTCATTGTCTTTCCTTTATGACTCTTCTACCTTGGAATTGATTCTTAGTATTGATTCCAAGATGGAAAGTAAGGGTTTTAAAAAGAAAAAAGAAGGCTTTGCAGAAAATGACAGCCATCTTCAGGCAACAACATGATAGAGAGCTTGGTTTCTTTCCTTTTGGTCCCAGGGTTGGAAGTTTCAAAGAGAAAATTTAGTCTAGAAGTGAGAAAACGTTCCCTTACCACCTAAGCAATTTCAAAGTGGACAGGGCTACCTTGGGAGGTTGTCTGTAAAATGGGGAAATAATAGTATCTATCACATAGAGTTATTGTGAGGATCAAATAAGATAAATCATATAAAACACTTTGCAAACCTGAAAGTTTTGCAATGCCAGCTTCTTATCATCATTATTCTATAGGAGAGAAATCTAAACCAAGTGTCCTAGGGATATTTAAAAAGGGTGACAATTCAGTTAGAGAAATCAGGAGAGGCTTCACAGGGGAGATAGGGAAGGGAAGGGAAGGGAAGGGAAGGGAAGGGAAGGGAAGGGAAGGGAAGGGAAGGGAAGGGAAGGGAAGGGAAGGGAAGGGAAGGGAAGGGAAGGGAAGGGAAGGGAAGGGAAGGGAAGGGAAGGGAAGGGAAGGGAAGGGAAGGGAAGGGAAGGGAAGGGAAGGGAAGGGAAGAATAATTCCTAATTATTCCTAATAACAGAACTGTTTGGAATTCACATCTCCATTTTGCTCTTGAGATATCTAGATAATTGGAGCAAATGAGCTTTCCATGACTTACATTATCAGCAGTATTAACTTGGTTCTCCATTCTAGTTTTTCATGTGACAAAAGGATATCAGAATCACAATTGGAAAGAACCTTTGGGGAAGTGGAAAGAACACTGGCATTTGGGTCAGGAGATCTAGGTCTGAATCCCACCTCTGATAGTTACTACCTGTGTAATATTGGACAAGTCGTTTGACTTCCCTAATGAGGAAATTGGATAAGACAGCCTCTTAATGCCTCTTCCAGCTTTAGATCTCTTATCCTTTACTCATGTAATAAATACAACCTTTAACCCAAGGCAAAAATCTCTTTTACTTTATTCATAACAGCTTGAGCACAATCAATTATGGGAAACTAAATGCCTCAAGAGATGATTCATTCCATTATTGGACAGTTTGGATTGCTTGAGAAATCTATTAAGCTGAAATCTGCCTCCCTGTAACTTCCTCCCAGCCTCATCCCCACTTCCATAGTGGCCCTAGTTCAACCCCCCCCCCCCCCAGGGAAAAGTAGAGTTAGTGCCCTCTCTCTTCTTCATGCTAATTTTAATCAATAGATGTTCAGAAAATAAAGATAGGACCCCAGCTGGGGGTATGGTAGGTGATGAGGAAATATGTTGCTTCATAGATGAGTTTCTCTTTATCTAATACACCTCATTGTTTACCCTGTAAATCACCAGAAAGTCACAAGACTTTGGAAGATTAAAACAAATAAATTTTCCCCAATGAAAGTCATTTCTGGAAGTGAGCTGGGGAAGTCCTTAATCATCTGTGTAAGTCATCACAGGGGCTTCGTCTCCTATGACAACTTTTAGATAAAGGGTTTCTGAGTAGGAGAAATGCAATTAGGGCCACAATCTACAACTGAATGGGAATTTAGAGATCATCTGTTATCATCTCTGCAATTTTACAAATAAGGATACTGAGGTTCAGAGAGGTTTTTGTTACTGGAACTCTTGATTTCAAGTCATTATCCTCTTCTGACTTGCCCAAATGAGGACAGCCTATTTTAGGTTGACCATTCAGTATTTTGTCTGTCCCTAGACTATGCTCTGCTATACTAACACTAATCCCACCTATGGCTGCCCTGTGTATAGTGTATAGCTCATTATATACAGTGAGTACAGGCTAGAGTTCATGGAAATGGCAGTTTTGTTGAATTTGCTCTAATGACACTTCCTTCATAAAGATTACCCTGTTCACTCCAGTGGCATTTGGTGTCATAGGATGGAATTATCATAGATCTGGAGTGTGAAGAGACTACAGCAATCATTAATTCCAACTCCCTCATTTTATAGTTGAAGGAACAGAGGTTAAGAGAGGTTAAATGACTTGTCCAAGATTATACAAATAGTAAGTGGCAGTCATTATTTGATCACAGGTCCCATGACTCTAGAACTGATGCTCATTCCATGAGAACACATTATCCCTTAAAAATACCTTACTAAATATCTTTTTCTTTCTTTCTCTTTTTCTTTCTCTCTTCCTTCCTTCCTTCCTCTTTCTTTCTCTTTCTTTCTCTTTCTTTCTTTCTTTCTTTCTTTCTTTCTTTCTTTCTTTCTTTCTTTCTTTCTTTCTTTCTTTCTTTCTTTCTTTCTTTCTTCCTTCCTTCCTTCCTTCATTTATTTTTCTTCCTGTTTCTATGCCTCTGTCTGTCTCGGACTCTCTTTTCTGCCTATTTCTTACACACACACACACACACACACACACACACACACACACACACACACACACACCCTTAATGATTAAAGTCTACATGTCATGGATTTTTCCAGGATTTGGACCTAGCCTACTTTTCCAATCTCCTGTCATCTACTCTATACTCCTCACAAACTATACTCCTCACAAGTGCCCAACACCTCCCACCTTTTCTTGCCTTGGTGTATTCAGGGCCCTTTCTCCCTCTCCAACATACTCCATTCCAATACTTCCCCCTATGCCACACTGCCTCCTTTAACCACACTTGTATCACCTCCTCATAAGATTGTTGAGAGGTACACAAGAGATAGTGTATACAAAGTAATTTGCAATCTATAAATCACTACAGAAATGTCAGGGATTACTGTTATTATTTGAATCCTAGTAAATTATTGTTGAATAATGAATGAGTGGGTGTCAAGTGAGTAGGGCAGCAGTGAGTGCTTAGGAGATTAATCAAGATTTTTAAGCACCTTTTTCTGCAACCTTTCCTCATATTATACAAGTTATTTGTCCCCACCCTTTTTTCAATCAAAGGACACTGGAAGCATAGCCCCAGAGAACTGAATTGGCTCCAAAATGAAAGTTAAACAAGTTTGGTAGTATAAAAAACCTCTTTGATTTGGGGGATAGGGTGGAATCTAGCCTTTCTTGCAGCTCTAAACCCTACACCTACTCTTGACTGGCTCCTTTGCCCTGCCATTTGCTAGACTTTCCATGTTTTGAGTATCTAGGCCTTGCAGGCCAATGGCTAGTGTCTTCTTGCCTGTGACATCAGGAATGGAAAATGAATTAAATATGCCCGAGTGAAAATCTGCCTCAATCTATAAAATGCATGTCCCCACTGGCGTCATCAAGCTGCTATTGTGTGGACATGAGTGAGGAAGGATTCAGACCTCCCCCATATTGAACAAAAAGAAATGACAAAAGCTTGGCAAATCCTGGTATGCCAAGTCTAAAGAGAGGTATCTCACAGGACCATCACTGGCCTCCTATTGACATGGCTTTGCACTCATGGTTCCAGGGACCTTTCTGATTATATTTCTTGATTGTTTCTACTCATCCCTCTGCCAAGTGTTTCCTATCAAGCCTTTGGCTTTCCCTTAAATGAGCTAAAACATGTTGAATAAAGGCCTACTGCTTTCCGCTTTTCCTGGCTAGCCTGACTCTTGTGAAAACCTCCCCAAAGTCTCCAAATGACTGGAACAATAAACTCCAATGGCATGGCAGAAACAGTACTGGATTTGGAGTCCAAATTTCTCTTTTTGTTTCCCTATAAAATAAGGAGGCTGGACCTATATTATGATCTCTTAAGTCTCTTCCAGCTCTCAATACAAGGATCCCATGAGTGAGTCCTGACTCCCAAATGGACACTTTGCTCTGCCATGCCACACTAATTTTCCTGCTCCAGGCCAGCTCTGTCCCTCATGATCCAACCAACCAGTCTAAGAATGCTGATATTAAGTGAAGGGAGTGGAAACGAGAATTGCTCAGAGTTGATTTAACACCCTAAATCTTCACATGGAAAGCTCCACAGAAGCTAATGTATTTTTACAGTGAATAAATGACCCAGGGAACATTAAAATTCCCATCTGAAACCATAAAATATCAGAGATGATTTTTCTTCTACCACCTGGAAGGTGAGATTTTTTTTTTCTATTTCAAACATTAAGTGAAATGAGGAAATCATCTGCTTTCCCCCTCTCCTCTGGTGATAGAAGAATCTTGGGTAGTTACTGGTTTATTACATATTATTTTTAGGCAAGGACAGTGGTTTTTTTTAAAAATAGAATCAAAGGACTTCCAGTCAAGATGGCAGCTTAGAGAAAGCTAAAGTTCAGAGCTCCAGAAACCCTTCCTTACAGATCTCAAACTGAATGCTCCTAGGGCACCGGAATTCAAAACAAACAACAGAATAGACCCCGGGAACACTCCTCCTGGACCTGGATCAAAGGTATGGCCCCCCAAAAGTCAGAACCCAAGATCACTCAGATCTAAGGGGTAGGCAAAAGGAAGGTCCCAGGACCCATCCCGCCCAACCCAGAGCGCTGAATCCAAGGCAGCAGCAGGAATCTCAGGGCAGGCAAAAGGGCCTCGGCAGCCGGCTATTCTAAAGGCCGCACCCTGAAAACAACCTGAGCGAGTCGAGGGGGCACCCAGACAGCGGGGAAACAGATAGAGAAGGGGGAGCCTGTAGCCCCCTGACGAGATCCTTCCATCTGAGTCTCACTGAAGGTCCCTGCCTCAGGGCATACTCAGTATGAGGTTAATCCTATCACCAGCCCTTGGAGCTCCAGGAAGCCACAGCCCCTCCCCCTCAGATTGCAGGCTCCTCTAGCCAGCAAAGGCATTGAAATACATCTGAGAGTGTCAAGCCAGGCGCAGAGCATAGAAGTAAGGCAACAGAGAAGCATCGGGAGGGAACTGAGGAAGGTAGTAACACCGAAACACCAGCAATTCCGGGCTTCCTGGGGAAGACAGACAATTTGCCTGGGGCTAAAGCTACTGAACACCAGACAGATAACAGAAGAGCCAGCCCCCCTCACTCAGATAGAGATGGCAAACAGCACAGAAGCAAAAAAGCCTCAAAACAACAGGAAAAACAAGAATGGGGCAACTTTGGACACATTTTATGGAGCAAAAATACAAAATACAGAGGAGATAGAAGAGGAAACACAAGCAAATGTGCCGAAACCTTCCAAAGGAAATGGAAACTCTCCACAAACTTTTGAAGAATTTGAATCGAAAATGATCAAAAAGATGGAAGCCTTCTGTCAGGAAAAGCAGGAATTAATGCAAAAGAATTTCACGCAACTCCAAAACTGGTTTGACCAAACTGAAAAGGAAAACGAGGCTTTAAAGGTCAGAATTAGACAACTGGAAGACAACGAGCAGGTAAAAGAGCAAGAATCAATAGAGCAAAGCCAAAAGATCAAGAAATTAGAAGAGAACATAAAATATCTCACTGACAAGGTGACAGACTTGGAAAATAGAGGAAGAAGAGATAATTTAAGAATAATTGGACTACCAGAAAATCCAGAAATAAACAGCAAACTCAACATCGTAATACAAGATATAATCAAAGAAAATTGCCCAGAGATTCTAGAACAAGGGGGCAATACAGCCACTGAAAGAGCTCACAGAACACCCTCTACTCTAAATCCCCAAAAGATAACTCCCAGGAATGTAATTGCCAAATTCCAAAGCTTTCAAGCAAAAGAAAAAATCCTACAGGAAGCCAGAAAAAGACAATTTAGATATAAAGGAATGCCAATCAGGGTCACACAAGACCTTGCAAGTTCCACTCTGAATGATCGTAAGGCATGGAACATGATCTTTAGAAAGGCAAGAGAGGTGGGTCTTCAACCAAGAATCAGCTATCCAGCAAAACTGACTATATACTTCCAAGGGAAAGTATGGGCATTCAACAAAATAGAAGATTTCCAACTTTTTGCAAAGAAAAGACCAGAGCTTTGTGGAAAGTTTGATATCGAAAAACAAAGAGCATGGAATACCTGAAAAGATAAATATGATGGAAAGGGAAAAGGAGAAAATTGTTATCTTTTCATTTATTCAAACTCTCTTCTATAAGGACTACATTTATATCAATCTATATATATTAATATATGGAAAATGTAATGTGTAAATAGGGGGAAAAGAAAAATAAAATAGTATAATCTTTCTCCCACAAAGATTAACACGGGAAGGGGAGGGGAAGAAAACTCCTATAAGAAGGAGAGGAAGAGAGTTTTTACTTAAACCTTACTCTCAGGGAAATCAACTCTGAGAGGGAAAAAACATACATATCCATTGGGATCTTGAAATCTATCTTACCCAACAAGGGTAGGGAGAAGGGAAAACCAAGGGGGGGGGGAGAAAGAGAGGGAAAACAAAAGGGGAGAGAAGGAGAGGGGGCAGGGGGAGGGAACAAAAGGGAGGGGCTAAAAAGGGAAACATATCAAGGGAGGGGACAAGGGGGACTGATTTAAAGTAAATCACTGGATTAAAAGGTTAGAGCTAAAGAAGAAAGGTTAGAATTAGGGAAGGATATCAAAATGCCAGAGAATTCACAAATGACAATCATAACTTTGAACGTGAATGGGATGAACTCACCCATAAAACAGATGAATCGCAGAATGGGTTAGAATTGTCTTCAAGAAACACACATGAGGTGGGTAGACACCCACAAGGTAAGAAATAAAGGATGGAGTAAGACCTTCTGGGCCTCAACTGATAGAAAAGGCAGGAGTTGCAATCATGATATCTGATAAAGCCAAAGCAAAAATAGACCTGACTAAAAGGGATAGGGAAGGTAATTATATTTTGTTAAAAGGGACTTTAGATAATGAGGAAATATCACTAATAAACATGTATGCACCAA
Source organism: Monodelphis domestica (assembly GCF_027887165.1). Classification (NCBI taxonomy): domain Eukaryota; kingdom Metazoa; phylum Chordata; class Mammalia; order Didelphimorphia; family Didelphidae; genus Monodelphis; species Monodelphis domestica. The sequence continues at coordinate 58,090,924 of NC_077233.1, read as the reverse complement.
ATAATATAGCATCCAAATTTCTAATGGAGAAACTAGGAGAATTGAAGGAAAAAATAGAGAGTAAAACCATATTAGTGGGAGACTTGAACCAACCATTATCAAATTTAGATAAATCAAATCAAAAAATAAATAAGAAAGAGGTAAAAGAAGTGAATGAAATCTTAGAAAAATTAGAGTTAATAGACATATGGAGAAAAATAAATAGGGACAAAAAGGAATATACCTTCTTCTCAGCACCACATGGCACATTCACAAAGACTGACCATACACTAGGTCACAGAAACATGGCATACAAATGCAGAAAAGCAGAAATAATAAATGCAGCCTTTTCAGATCACAAGGCAATGAAAATAATGATCAGTAACAGTACGTGGAAAACCAAATCAAAAATTAATTGGAAATTAAACAATATGATACTCCAAAATCATTTAGTTAGAGAAGAAATCACAGAAACAATTAATAATTTCATCAAGGAAAATGACGACGAGACATTCTTTCAAACCATTTGGGATGCAGCCAAAGCAGTAATCAGAGGTAAATTCATATCCCTGAGTGCATATATTAACAAACTAGGGAAAGCAGAAATCAATCAATTGGAAATGCAAATTAAAAAACTCGAAAGCGATCAAATTAAAAAACCCCAGCAGAAAACCAAACTAGAAATCCTAAAAATTAAGGGAGAAATTAATAAAATTGAAAGTGATAGAACTATTGATTTAATAAATAAGACTAGAAGCTGGTACTTTGAAAAAACAAACAAAATAGAAAAAGTACTGGTCAGTCTAATTAAAAAAAGGAAAGAAGAAAAGCAAATTAACAGCATCAAAGATGAAAAGGGGGACATCACCTCCAGTGAAGAGGAAATCAAGGCAATCATTAAAAATTACTTTGCCCAATTATATGGCAATAAATACAGCAATCTAGGTGATATGGATGAATATATACAAAAATACAAACTGCCTAGACTAACAGAAGAAGAAATAGAATTCTTAAATAATCCCATATCAGAAAATGAAATCCAACAAGCCATCAAAGAACTCCCTAAGAAAAAATCCCCAAGGCCCGACGGATTCACAAGTGAATTCTATCAAACATTCAGAGAACAGTTAATCCCAATACTATACAAACTATTTGACATAATAAGAAAAGAGGGAATTCTACCAAACTCCTTTTATGACACAAACATGGTACTGATTCCAAAACCAGGCAGATCAAAAACAGAGAAAGAAAATTATAGACCAATCTCCCTAATGAATATAGATGCAAAAATCTTAATTAGGATACTAGCAAAAAGACTCCAGCAAGTGATCAGAAGGGTCATCCACCATGATCAAGTAGGATTTATACCAGGGATGCAGGGCTGGTTCAATATGAGGAAAACTATCCACATAATCGACCATATCAACAAGCAAACCAACAAAAATCACATGATTATTTCAATATACACAGAAAAAGCCTTTGATAAAATACAACATCCATTCCTATTGAAAACACTAGAAAGCATAGGAATAGGAGGGTCATTCCTAAAAATAATGAACAGTATATATCTAAAACTATCAGCCAATATCATCTGCAATGGGGATAAACTAAATGCATTCCCAATAAGATCAGGAGTGAAACAAGGATGCCCATTATCACTTCTACTATTTGACATTGTACTAGAAACACTAGCAGTAGCAATTAGAGAAGGAAAAGAAATTGAAGGCATCAAAATAGGCAAGGAGGAGACTAAGCTATCGCTCTTTGCAGATGACATGATGGTCTACTTAAAGAATCCTAGAGATTCAACCAAAAAGCTAATTGAAATAATCAATAACTTTAGCAAAGTTGCAGGATACAAAATAAACCCGCATAAGTCATCAGCATTTCTATACATCTCCAACATAGTTCAGCAGCAAAAACTAGAAAGAGAAATCCCATTCAAAATCACCTTAGACAAAATAAAATACCTAGGAATCTATCTCCCGAGACAAACACAGGAACTATATGAACACAACTACAAAAGACTCTCCACACAACTAAAACTAGACTTGAGCAATTGGAAAAACACTAACTGCTCATGGGTAGGATGAGCCAATATAATAAAAATGACCATCCTACCCAAACTCATCTATTTAGTGCCATACCCATAGAACTTCCAAAAAATTTCTTTACTGATTTAGAAAAAAACATAAAAAAGTTCATTTGGAATAACAAAAGATCAAGGATATCCAGGGAAATAATGAAAAAAAAATACAAAGGAAGCGGGCCTTGCAATCCCAGATCTTAAACTATATTACAAAGCAGCAGTCATCAAAACAATTTGGTACTGGCTAAGAGACAGAAAGGAGGATCAGTAGACTGGGGGCAAGCGACCTCAGCAAGACAGTATATGACAAACCCAAAGATCCCAGCTATTTGGACAAAAATCCACTATTTCATAAAAACTGCTGGGAAAATTGGAGGACAGTGTGGGAAAGATTAGGATTAGATCAACACCTCACACCCTACACCAAGATAAATTCAAAATGGGTGAATGACTTAAACATAAAGAAGGAAACCATAAGTAAATTGGGTAAACACAGAATAGTATACATGTCAGACCTTTGGGAAGGGAAAGACTTTAAAACCAAGCAAGACATAGAAAGAGTCACAAAATGTAAAATAAATAATTTTGACTACATCAAATTAAAAAGCTTTTGTACAAACAAAACCAATATAACTAAAATCAGAAGGAAAGCAACAAATTGGGAAACAATCTTCATAAAAACCTCTGACAAAGGTTTAATTACTCAAATTTACAAAGAGCTAAATCAATTGTACAAAAAATTAAGCCATTCTCCAATTGATAAATGGGCAAGGCACATGAACAGGCAGTTCTCAGCCAAAGAAATCAAAACTATTAATAAGCACATGAAAAAGTGCTCTAAATCTCTTATAATCAGAGAGATGAAAATCAAAACAACTCTGAGGTATCACCTCACACCTAGCAGATTGGCTAACATGATAGCAAAGGAAAGTAATGAATGCTGGAGGGGATGTGGCAAAGTAGGGACACTAATTCATTGCTGGTGGAGCTGTGAACTGATCCAACCATTCTGGAGGGCAATTTGGAACTATGCCCAAAGGGCAATAAAAGACTGTCTGCCCCTTGATCCAGCCATAGCACTGCTGGGTCTGTACCCCAAAGAGATAATGGAGAAAAAGACTTGTACAAAAATATTCATAGCTGCACTCTTTGTGGTGGCCAAAAATTGGAAAACGAGGGGATGCCCTTCAATTGGGGAATGGCTGAGCAAATTGTGGTATATGTTGGTGATGGAATACTTTTGTGCTAAAAGGAATAATAAAGTGGAGGAATTCCATGGAGACTGGAACAACCTCCAAGAAGTGATGCAGAGCGAGAGGAGCAGAACCAGGAGAACATTGTACACAGAGACTGATACACTGTGGTACAATCGAAGGTAATGGACTTCTCCATTAGTGGCAATGCAGTGACCCTGAACAATCTGCAGGGATCTAAAAAACACTATCCACAAGCAGAGGATAAACTGTGGGAGTAAAAACACTGATGAAAAGCAACTGCTTGACTACAGGGGCTGAGAGGAAATGACTGAGGAGAGACTCTAAATGAACACTCTAGTGCAAATACCAACAACATGGAAATGGGTTCGAACCAAGAACACATGTGAATCCCAGTGGAATTGTGTGCCAGCTATGGGAGAAGTGGTGGGAGGGGGGCGGGGGGAGGAAAAGATAATGATCATTGTTTCCAATGAATAATGTTTGTAAATAACCAAATAATTTTGGTTATTAACAATAACCAAAATTATTTGGTTATTATTAATTAAACCAAATTAATAATTTAACCAAATTAATAATTTGGTTAATAATTAAACCAAATGTTTAAAAAGTAAAAAAAAATAGAATCAAAGTCTAGAGCTAGAAGGGATTGTCGAAGTCATCTCATCCAACCCCAGATCAGAAGATATGGATTTGAATCTTGGCTTAATAATAATAACAACAATAATACTATTACATATAATGCTTTATCATATTATTTCTATTACATTATTAATTATATTAGTTACTACTATTTTATGTTATTTTATTATTATGCTTTAAGGTTTGCAAAGTACTTTATATGCTATATAATTTGATCCTCACAACAACCCTATGAGGTAAATCCTCATATTATCTCTATTTTACAAACAAAGAACCTAAGTCTGAGGTAAGTTATTTACTCAGGATCAAAGAGCTAATAAATGTCTGATACAGAATTTGAACTCAGGTCTTCTAGACTACAAGTCCAACACTCTATTGTACCACCTAGTTACTAGTTACCTATGTGAACCTGTACGTGTTAACTCTTGTGGGACATGACTTCCTCCTCTGAAAAATGGGGAGGTTTCATGAAAGAACCTCTTAAACTCAGAGAGCCCCAAGTATATGATCATACATATGTCCCCAAGTCCCCAGGGAGAAAGCAGAGAATGCAGCACAGAGGGTTGCATTATACTGGGCATCCTCCAGAGCCCCCATCTCTTGTGGAAGAACTGCCAGCAGATCAGTAAGTTCTGTCTTTCCATTCCTAGCATGAAGGGGGGAAAGAAAGTCATGTCTTAATTCATGCCATGACTGACTCTATATCCTGGCTCCAGTTTCTAACCCCATTTTGTGAATTTCCCTTGTCATTCACACTGTGCTTAGATAATACAGAAAGAGGATAAAATCTGAGGTCAGAGACCCTGGGATGAAATTCTGGTTCTGCCATTGGCAACCTGTGTGACCTTAGGCAAATCATATGCCCTCCCTGAACTTCAGTTTCTTCATCTGTAAGCCAAAGGGATTGGGCATGGTGTCCTCCAAAGTCCATTCCATCCCTAAATCTGACAATCCTTGATTTGCCTTTTGAGACATCTCCTTGTTATATTCCAGCTTTCTCTCATGGCTGATGACCTGTAAGTTAGGCAAGCCTTTTAGGAAGCTCTGACTATGTGGAGAAAGGAATGGCAAACCCACTCTATGTCTTTGACAAAGAAACTCCCAAATAGGGTCATGAAGAGTCAGACATGACTAAAAAGAATAACTGAACAATAACAAAAATGTGCCAGGCACTGTGCTAGGCTCTGGAGATGCAAAGCATTGTCTATGTCCTCAAAGAATTCACATCCTATTGAGTGAGGCAACATGCAAAAAGCCATACATACATGTATAGTACAAATGGAAAACAAATTATTCTATGGCAATACAGCATAATTTTGCAGTTATCTTGGATCTCTGTAAATTATGTGTCCTCCCAGGAGAGGACAAAATTCTTGAGGGATGGGGCTATTCAATGGATGCCTTTGTAAACCTCAACAACCTTCAGGAAATGTTTCTGAAGTCCTCAGTCCCAAAGAGAATTCATTGCTCCTCCCAGAAAAGCATTATAAAACGTCTTACATCAGAGAAGATCTCAGAGAGCACCTTGGCAAGTCCCCTAATTTTACAGATGAGAAAACTGAGGCAGGTAGTGGATAAGTGACTTGCCTAGGGTCATACGGCTAGTAAGTATCTGAGCTCTGATTTGAACTCAGGTCTTCCATTCCAGGTCTGAAGCTCTATTCATTGTACCACCTAGCTGCCTCTAGGCAGATGAAAATATTCATATTAAATGAGTTCTTAAAACATATACGAAACATGGGCATCATTTTTGTCCCATTTCACCATGCTGCCAATTGTACCAGGCAACTCCATTAAAATAAAAATTTCACTAAGGACTCTAGAAACTTAGAATTATGGGATCTCATCACCTGAGTGGGAAGGCAATTTCATACACTAAATGTAAGATCTTGGGGGACAGAGCTCTTAAAACACAGACTAGTAGAACATAAAATGTTAGGATTCTAGAAAGTTAGAGCTGGAGGAGACCTCAGAACACAGAATATTTGAATAATAGAATGTTAGACTATAGGATTATAGAATATCAGGGCTGGAAGGGTCCCTAGAATACAGAATATTTGAAACTAGAATTCTAGGATATAGGCTATTAGAACTTGAGGGGACCCTAGAACACAGAATGTTCAAATACAGTATGTTAGAACTGGAAGTATCTTTAAAATATTTGAGTGTTAGAACTGTGAGGGACATTAGGGATCAAGTAGCCAGCCTCTTGGTCTTGGAGAGGAGGAAACATGATCAGAGAGTGGATTGTGCCTAGATAAGCTTCTCCAATTTGCTCTTCTTAGGAGCAGAGGTGAAAAGAGCCTGATCGCAATCTTTACTCAAACCTGGCAGTCAAGTGTGACCTTTGGAGAGCGCCTTCCTCAGGGGGTCTGCTCTATACAATGGGGCTTTTCACTCTAAGGTCATTGGGTGCCCAACCTGTTAGCAGGACATCATTATCTAATTTTCTGAACTGTGAGTAGAATGAATGGCTTGGTGCCCTCCACTCTAATCCCAAGGGAAATATCTCTGAAAGCAAACCTGTTCCCATAGACCTTGCCAAATGATATTATTAATCTCAATAGGCAAGTTAAAAAAGAAGCAGTAAAAGGACATTATGTGACTCAATGGATAGAGAGATAAAGCTAGAAATGAGAGGTCTTGGGTTCAAATCTGACCTCAGCTATTGCCTAGCTGCATGATCCTGGTAAATCACTTAATTCAATTGCCTAACCCTAATCACTCTTCTGTCTTGGAACTGATACTTTAATAGCAGTTGTAAGGTAAAGTTTTTGTGTGTTTTGAAAAAAGGTATTATGGCCTAGAAGAGCTGCTAGGTAGTACAGTGGGCCGAATATCAGGTCTGGAGTTAGGAATACTCATCTTCTCAAGTTCAAATCATACTAGCTGTGTGATCCTGGGCAAGTCACTAACTCTGCTTTGATTTCCTTATCTGTCAAATGAGCTGGAGAAAGAAATGGCAAACACTCTGGTATCTCTGCCAAGAAAATTCCAAACAGATCACAAAGAGTCATACATGATTAAAACAACTCAACAACAATTTGTTCTGTATAGGAAAGAAGTCTGAAACAAGACTCAGAGGAGCTGGGTTTGAACCTCTGCTCTGTAGGGTGTCATTTCATTTTTTGCTTCTGAGATTCTTTCTTCATCTTAAAAATTAGCAGAATGTGTTAGCTAGATGGTCTCTAAGATCTATGGATCTCAATTTGATTGAAACAACTGAGCCTGCTTCAGAAGTATGTTCACATAAGGCTAGCAAAATCTCGGGGATTGGTCTAGTTCCATTTGTATAGCTGAGACTGAGTTGGATGGGACCAAAATATCCTGTTTCTGTACTCTGTTATGGATGATGGCCCCATGCTGGATTGTGGGGCTCTGTGAGTTTGTCTGCACCTCTTAAGGTCTGTGAGGGGACAAGTGATTCAAATGAAATGTTTAGTTCAGGTTGAAGAGTATTTTAAGTCTGATTCTGCCCTAGTTCAAGTTGGCTCACTAGGGAGTTGTGTCTGTCCATTTGAAAAGCAAGCTTTGGGTTGTTTTCATGGTTCAGTAAACCCCCCAAAAACAACACACACACAACACAAAACTTGGGTTTGCTCCATGCAATGACTTCCAGTTCAACTTTTGTGGTTTGATTTGGTTCAAATGAGCATTAATCCTATAGTCTGAATTGGTTTCTGTTTCCAACTCTATGACTCACTTGGCAAATGATATCCCAACAAGTCACCTTCCTAAGTCTCATTTCCTGTACCTCCAAACCCTCAAATTGGAGGGTTTTTTCCTCACTTCTCATCCTTGACCTTTTTGCACATGTGCTATTGTTGACCCAGCTCTCCCCTAGGATCCTCTTACTTGCCTTTATTTCCTTGAGTGTTGAATAATCAGGGACATTAGAAATCATGCAGCTCAGCCCCTTGATCTCAAAGAAGAAAACAAGACCAGAAAGTAGATGTGCTAGATGACTTCTCTTGTCTCTTGTATCTGTCCATTCTTATTCTCCTTTATTAGATCATCATCTGCTTCTCACACCTATCCTCCAAGGGTTATTTTGGGCCATCCTTTCTCCTTTTCCTTCTTCCTTAGCTATTTGATCAGCTTCCATAGGCTTAATTATCATCTCTATGCAGATGATTCCCAGGTCTAGTATTCTGAGCTCTGGTCCTAAATCCCCTGCTACCTATTTAAACTTCCAGTTGGATGTTCTATAGACCTCTCAAACACAATGAATTTAAAAGAGCTTACTATATCTAGCTGCTCTCAAAACTTATCCCTCCTCCAATTTTCTCTATTTCTGTTACAGAACCACCATTCTCCCAATCACCCAGACTCCCAGCTTTGGAGTTATATTCAACTCCCAACTTTCCTTCCTCCCCAGATTCAATCAGTTACCAAGTATTGTTAATTCTATTCCATTCTCTTGACTGCAATCCTATTAAAGGCCTTTATTGAAAATTTCTTACCTTTACCTTCAGGAATTTGATTTTTTCCATGCATCTTTTTGCTATCAAAATAAATCTTACAGCACAATTCTGGCCAGGTCACTTCCCTGCTCAAGAAGTTCCCTATTGCTTACATAATAAAATGCAAAATCCTTAACTTAGTGTTAGGATTCTTTACCTACTGAATTTCAGCCTAACTGTCCTACTTGTTGTTCTCTGATCTGGATACTGGATCTCTCACCTCCAAACCTCTTTTTAAATAAACTGTCTCACACACCTGGGATATTCTCCCTACTCAGCTCCACTCATTAGGATTCCTAGTTTCCTTCAAGGCTCAGTTCCCATCATAAGCCTTTCTCATTCCCCCTCCTTCCCTGCTATTGGTGTTTTTCTCTTGCCTCCTTGAATTATTTTGCACTTATCTTGTATCTCTGTAAATGTTGCATGCTCCCAGGAGAATACAAAATCCTTGAGGGCATGGACTATTTAATTTATTCCTTCATGTCCCTAGAGTCTAGCTCATATCAGTTTCCAAACTGCTCTAACATCTCACTTGAACCTTACAAAGTCTCTGCAAGGTAATAAGGGAAAGGATTATTATCCCCATTTTACAAGGGTAGAAACTGAGAGGGAAAACATTTTGCCTGAGGCCACAGAATGATTTAGTAGAGCTAGGACAAGCTATTTAAACTTCTAGTTGAGTTCTCTTTCTAGTATTTAAGACCAGCCTGTATTATTAGACCATCATGTTGGCTCTACCATGATTGGGGATGGGACAGGAAGGAGGGAAAGAGAAGGAAGATTCTAGCCTCATCTTCCCTCAGAGGCTGAAGATGTTACAACCCAAAACTGAAGAAGGAAATCTGTGGACATTCAAGTCAATTATAAAGCTTAGAGAGTGTGGTGACATTAACCCATAAAGTGGTTAGCTTTCAATTGTCTGGAAAGTTTGGGAAGTTAGATAATATGGAACATATTTCCTACCACAGAAATCTATTCTTGGAGTATTATCTAAAATGTATCCCTATGAAGTCCCAATTTTCCCTCATTTGCAAAGTTGGTAGATGCAGATAGGCATAAAGGGATAAATGTAAAGTCTTATATTTGCATTCAAAGAACCAATAGTCCAAGTTCCGTATGGGAGAAGAGTGACTAGAACATAGAATGTGTGAAAAAAAATCAGGGACTTGTAGTCCCTACACAGGCATGTTAGAATGCACACACACACACACACACACACACACACACACACACACCCCAAGATGGTGAGTATCCACAAAAGAATGACCATGAAGATGAAGGTCCTGGATATCATACTATATAAGGTTCAGTTGAAGGAAGCTGAAGTGTTTAAAGGTTTGGGGGGACATTGTATTCAAGTATCTAAAAATCTGTCCTCAGTTGGCAGAAGGGTTTTAGGTTCAATGGGTAGAAGCTATAGAAAGGTAAATTTTGGCTCAGTGTAAGGAAAAAATGACAACAATGAAAGCTGTGCCCAAATGGAATGGTCTTCCAATAGGTACTGAGTTTTCCATTACTGAAAGGCTCAAAGTGGTAGGTGGAGGATGACTTGTTCAAGAGGTATGGAAGAGATTCCTGCTCAGGTTCATGGATTAGATGACCTCTGGGGTTTTTTTCCCTGCTCTGAGATTCTGTGATTCTGTAAATCCAATTCTGGCTTCTATTAATCCATGATCAAAGCAGTATAATTGGATTAAAGCAGCTTGTGTTTAGAGCTTCAAATGGGAGAGGTGGGTGATGAAAGGTAGTGTCTTATAAATTTGGTTGTCTCTGACACTTCTCTTACATTGGTTGAACCATGTAGCTGAGTGTTAACACAAAAGATTCAATTTCCCTCAAAGAGTATTTTTTCTGGATGAGTGAGTCAATATTCCAGTTCTCATCTCTTTTACCTCTAGTATAACATGTAAACTCCTTGAAGTCAATAATGGTTTAGTCATCTTGTCCAACCTTCACATTTTATAAATGAGAAAAATGAGATACAAAGAGATTAAAGAACTTGCCCAAGATCACCTAAGTTCTAGTCCTGTTGTGCCAATAACTTACTGCGTGATGTTGAGTGAATCACTTTTCCTCTTGAGCCTAGATTATCTCTAATGTTCTTCCTAGTCTTAGCATTCTATAAGTCTGAGTTTTCTTGGTCTATTCTAGTCAGGTTGAACTGGTAGTGCTCATAGTGAAACACAACACTTCCCTAAAGGTGTCCATCAGTTAGGGCAAAATCTCTGGCATGTAATACATTATTTTCAATAGATGTGGGAAAGGGGGAAAATGTTCTTTCTGCATGGCTTACCCATAGAGAGGAAGGATGGCATAATAGACTGAGTGTTGAACTTGGGAGTCAGACAGACTTGGATTCAAATTCTATCTCATACTTACTAGATGTGTAACCCTGGATGAATCATTTAACTTTTCTGAGTCTCAGTTTTCTCATCTGTAAAATGTTGAAGTTAGACAAGATGACCCCTGAGGTCTCTTCCAGCTCTAACTAAATCTATGAACTCAGGTTATCCCAAGTCTACAGTTACACTTAAGCTAGATTGGTAGTGGAGAAGGTAACATTGCTTAGAAAGGGATATGGGCAATGAGTACAATTGCATTTTAAAGTCTAGAGGAAAAAGAGGAAAAAAGAAAATGGCACAGCAGGGAAAACACTTCTTTTTTCACTCAGGAGTTTCAATGGACTTTTAAAAAGACTAATAAGATGACGAAAAAAGTTCCTGAAATGCTCCAGCCCTTCACATCTCTAAATATACCAAATCTAATTGTTCTAAGAGAAAACCAAATTATGTGTAATACATTTTTATTTCCCTATGGTAACCAAGTTGTTTTAGATTAGCAAAAACTGCTAAATGTATTGCATTTACCTCAGTTTTCCCTCAACCTCTGTCACTCCCTGAATACTGATTTCTACCATCCCACTGACTGCCACGATTTCAGAATTCCATCAGAGAAGTAGCCTTTGCAGATTTTTGTCAGAGGTAGTCTTGCTGAGAATGGGAATCATATTATTAGTAATATTTATGTTGACTTCCCCCAAATACCTGCATATGTATATTACATTTTATCCAACTTGATATGCATTTAGTAAGCACTTACTAAATTCAAGGCACTAGGCTTGGGCTGTGGATACAAAGATAACAAAATTTAGAAGTATCAAGTTACAATCATAGACTAGTGCAACCTATTAACATTACTTTCAAATGTAGAATTAGAGTGTTGTAACAAAAGTAACCATGAGAGATTCATAAAAAGAATTTAAGCTATTTAGTTTAATCTCATCTTATGTAAGAAGGCAATAGTAATGTGACCTGTGATGGAACAGTTATAAAGTTCTGTTTAAAGAGACCTATATTCTATGTAAATGTGCTTTAAAGCAATAAGGAGAAAATCAGATTATATTTAAAAAATTAATACAAAAGTCATGAGAAAGATATTAAACTTGTAACTATGTGTTTCTGTGTATGTTAGATCTTCTAATTTTTGTATTGCTCTCTCTTTAAAAAAACTGCATAAATATTTGTTTCAAATGTGTTTCTAATAAACAATATATTTTGGATTTTATTTTTTAATCTTTTCTGGTATCCTCTTTCATTTTATGGCTAAATTCATCCCATTAACATTCATAGTTATAAATATTAATTTGTCACTTTTTCTGATTAATGATTAGAAATTACATAGTTACTTGTTATTTAAGTAAAGAGATTGTTTGGATTAAAATGTATAATTCAGGAGATTTCACTATTTAATATGCAATCTCCCTTATTTATAGTCATGGGAGAAATTGTCATTTGACTCTCACAGGAATAAGAGCTTACTGTTACACAGCATTGTAACTTTCATTAGCTCCTTTTAGAATATAAATTCTTTGTGAGAAGGGATTGTTTTATTTCTTGTGTTTGTACTTCCAACATCTAACATGTTTGGCACATATTAGGTGTTTAATAAATGCTTGTTTATTGATATAATCTCACAATAATACTAAGTTTCATTATTCCCATTTTGGAGATGAGAAAACTGAGGCTCAGAGAATAAAAGAGATTTTTCTCAAGCTTAATGACAGAGATAGGACTAATAACTAAGTCTTTATCTCCAGTCTAAAGTTTTTTCTACTACCCTCATTGTTCCTGCATAATACCTCTATATTCTACACCCTATACACACTGTGGATATAGTGCATAAGAAACTATAAACAGCTTTGGAGAAGACCTTGAAACCAAAGAAGCTAGAGTTGGAAAGATGTTCAGATATCCTCTTGGGCAAGTGTCCTTAACCTGGAATCATAACCCAAAGAACTGGAGGCAGATTTCAGGGACTCTGTGAATTTGAATGGGAAAAATTATAATTTCATGTTTCATTTCTCACATGTCATAATCATATTTCAATAATTGGTTTTCTTTGTAATCTCTTGCATTTTATTTATTAATGCATTTAAAAATTATTCAGAAAAGGGATTCATGGTTTTACTAGATTGCCAAAGAACTCCATAATGCAAAAAAAAAAATGTTTAAGAACCTCCAGATCGGGGGCAGCTGGGTAGCTCAGTGTGTTGAGAGCTAGGCCTAGAGACGGGAGGTCCTAGGTTCAAATCTGGCCTCAGACACTTCCCAGCTGTGTGATCCTGGGCAAGTCACTTGACCCCCATTGCCTAGCCCTTACCACTCTTCTGCCTTGGAGCCAATACACAGTATTGACTCTAAGACGGAAGGTAAGGGTTTAAAAAAAAAAAAAGAACCTCCAGATCACTTCTAGCCTAACCTCCTCATTTTACAGAGAAGGAAACAGATTCACAGAGTTGGAGTGATTCATCCCAAACCACAGCAGTAAGAGAACAGGGATTTGAACCCAGGTCTAACAATTTTGAATTAGGTAGGTTTTTTCTGGGACGTACTGAAATCTAAACCTAGAAAGTGAGCATATTATGCTCCTGTGCCCTATACCTCCTTCCTGCAGCCCAGTCTGGCACCAAGAGGTATGTTGTCCTAGATTTTTAAGATTTCAATTAGATGAGAGAGACTTTTCTATGCACATAAAATTAGACTTTATTTTTAAAAGTATATTCTGAAGATGGTAATCTAGGTATAAAGCTGTACCATCTTTGAACTTTGGTTGAGTCCTTAAAATTGACTGTGGGAACAGCCTGGGGAGGGGTAGGAGGGAGAGGAAGGAAAAGTTCTGACAAAGCATATAAAACAATAGGGAATTAATCCAAATTGGAACAAACCAACTTCCCATTTTTACTCTCCACACCTGCTTTAGGGAAAGATGATTTTTTTTAGCAATACTGACATTTTCAACCTCCCAACTATGAAAACAACACTGTGTGTTCATCCAGGCATAACTTGAGTGGTATTTCAGAACTGACACTATTTCCCCTCTGGGAACTGATGGTGGACTTAGGAAGGAAAGGCTGGACCAGCTTAGTGTCAGTTCTAGGCTGTGGGTGGTTTTTGATGTAGGACAGGTTTTCAGGAGAGGGCGAATTGACTAAAGGCTTCAGAGACAGGACAAGTTTCAGGGGTCAATGTAGACAGTATTTCTATATCCAAGGAAGCAGCCTGGATGATATGGGGAGGGGGAATGAAGAAACCACATAAGGAAATGACAAGAAGGGGTCAAGAATCTATGCACAGAGACTGAGTGATTGGGAGAGAAGAGAGGGTCAAGGATCCAAGCAGGGAGATAGAACATCAGAAAGAGGGCATCATTATCAAGAGAGGAATTTGAAAACTGAATCAATCTTTTGCCTCAGCTTGGGAACCTTTACAAATTATCTATTAGGGGAAAAGCCAGTCTTCAAATCTGGCCTGGGATCTTATGAGAAGAGGTAACATGGAATACCTAGCTGTAGTACAGAGAAAGGGGGAGGAGAAAGGAGAAACAGAAAGTGTAAGAACATCGCATTTGCTTTTCTACAATTTCTCAAGTAAAGAGGTAAGAACAAAGGACTAAGACTCAAGAAACCTGGTTTCTGGTCTTGCTTCAGCCATAAGCAGCTATGTGATCTTGAGCAAGTCACTCTGGCTATAGATCTTAATTTGCTCATCTATAAAATGAGAGAAGGTTGGATTATCTGGTCTACAAAGGCTCTTGGGTACCATCTTGCTCTGACATTCTATGTTTTTAGATCCATTCCAGTTTCAATAGTGTAATTTCTGGTTGTTATATTTTATCATTTCAGGAAAATCCTGGTGTTCAGTTTGGTTGTTTTAAATGAAACTTACAGTTCCTCAGGGTAACACTTCTTTCCTTAGGAAAGGTGGGCTGTTCTCAGATATCAATCTACTTTAGTCAACTCTCATTCCAGAAAATGGAAGCCTTCCCTAGGACAGGTCCAGCAGTCCCTGCTGACCTCTGGAAAGAATTCCCCTATTCCTGATCTGCCTCAGGCACTGAGACCCTCTAAAATGGGGGGGGGGGGGGAAGCTGAGTTTTTACTTTCTAAGATGTCTAAAATCAATAGCTCCAGCTACATGGGATCTTCCCAAGTCTTTGGTCTTTCTCTCACTATGAAAACATAGGTCCTTTGCTTCTTTTTTAGAACCCTTACCTTCCATCTTAGAATTAATACTGTGTATTGCTTGCAAGGCAGACGAATGATAAGACCTAGGCAAAGGAAGTTAAGTGACTTGTCTGGGATCATACAGCTAGGAAGTGGTCTGAGAGTAAATTAGGCCATTTGATTTTAAAGGAAAAAAACTGCTCTGGTCATTCTAGCCAAGGCCTTAGGGGTAAGAACAGTACATAATCATTTTTCTAGGTTATAAGAGTTTGGCTTCTCCCTGTATGCCTGATGCAGAGGAAGCAGTGATGATTTGTTTTAATACCTAAATGCAGATCTAATTTAGAATTTTAAAAGCCCAAGAAAAGTGAATGACTGATGGACAACACACAGAGCTGCGATTTGGAACCATAGTATTCAAAGAATAATTTCCTATTGCCAAATTCAAAGATTCCCAGCATGTCAGAGCAGGAAGAGCCCTGAGATATCACTTAGCTCAAAATATTCTCTTTTTCTATATGGGGAAACTGAGGTCCAGACAATAATAAGTCATTTGTACAAGGTCATGGGATACGAGTTTATTAACACAAATGGAACTCAAACTCAGATCTCCCCCTTCCCTCAAGCTCAATGCCTTCCCACTTCTTGGCTCCTTGGCCCTTTCTACCCCTTAGACAAAGGGTCAGGCTGCACCTGACTTGTAAATTGTCTTCATCCTACCTGGATGCCAGGAATTGTGGGAGTAGAAAAAGGTTGCCTTAAACAGACACTCGTGTGCACACACATATAGAAAGCCCAAGTAGCTGCACATTCAGTTAAGGGGATATTTTCCCACTAGTCCATTCCCCCCTCCCTCCTCCCCAGAGACCAGTCCCCGATGGCGCCTACCAAACACCTACCTCAACCAGACCCTGAACTTGAAACAAGGACAAGGAGAACACCGGCAAAGGGAGTCTCTTATCACGGCTGTATTCCAATCAAACTAGTTTTACAAAGAACAATCTGGCTGACCCAGATCTACCGGGATTCAGTGGCGTCTCTGACAGAAGGACAAGAGGAAAGTATGTCCCCTCTGCTTCCCGTTGAAACACATTTGGGGAGACAAAAATCTACCTGGTTGTTACAGTTTCCCCAGAGAGTTATGCAATCTTTCTGTCTGCTCCGGGGGAAAAGAGAACAGAAGTCCCCAAACAAAGACAAGCCTCCTTTCCATCCTCTGACCCTCTATTCTGTGGCTGCTCCCCCAAATAAGCCCCCTGTTACCTTTATTCCGACGCCTCACCACCCCCAGCCGACACTTCAGAGACACAGCAAACATCTTGCTTCGGGGCTCGCCTGGTACCTGGGATCCCTCACAGCTCGCTGCAGCTTCCTCCCCGGTGCCTCAGCCGGGTTCTGCAAGGGGTTTTGAGCTCCAAATTAATTTATGATCACTGTGAAATGGAGCTGTGGTTCGTGTGGTTATGGGGAGCACCCGAAGCAGGAGCAGGGACAAGACGAGAGGAGGGAACCCTTTGCAAACTCCTCTAATGCTGTTTCCACACGCCCCCCCCCCCCCGCCCCGCGCGATTCTCCCCAACCTCCCCCCACTCTTATCCAGTCCAGATGAACAAGAAATCCCTAATCAATATTTATAAACCTGCATCCCGCCTCTCATTTGAAGAGCTGGGAATTCTATAGGACATTAACATACTAATTAGAAGCAGCCTGTGGTATTTTCTGCTTCGGTCTTTGTTTTCTTTTTTTAAAAATAGATAATCCTTCCGTGTTTACTGAAGCTAAAATGAATTGGACCACTTCATTTACCCTGACTGGGGCCAGCCCTAAGTACCGTCATAAATAACCTTGCTCCAGGATATTAAAGAGCCTTTCGGAAACTGCTGACATCCAGGGTCCTGGGCTGGGGAAGGTCTGTTGGTCGGACAGTTTGTATCTCGACTCTCTCATTTCCAGGGAAGGCAAAGAAGGAGCCAGAAACTGCCCAGATTTAATGTCACCCCTAATGAATTCCTATTCTGGCTTCGCAGCAGTTTCCCAGGTCTAATGATTGTATCGCACTCATTGGCTACCCGGTCTCTCTTTCTTCTCTCTCTTCTGGATCAGCATCAATCCCAAGTCAAATATGCTACAATAGGCTCTAGTCGTTGGCCCTAAGGGGGTGTTCTGCCAGGGCTGGTGGTGTCAATCAAAGGAAACTGCCTTAAGGTTACCTGTCTGGAGTCAAAAGAGGTTAAGTACCTCGGACAAGGCAAGAATGTGCTCTGGCTCTGAGAGGCAGCTGCTATGTCATGGGGAAAACCCAGGACGCTGTGATTTGAGCTGCTTTTGGATCCATGTCCTGTGAGAACTTAAGCAAATTGTTTTACCTAATGGGTCTCAGTTTCCTCTGCAAAATGTGGGACATTATCTCTAATGTCCTCTCTAGCTCTGAATATATTATCTTATGAACCTAAATCTATGCATGCTGGATATTCTGCCTATTATTTTCCTTGGTTTTCTCCCTCCAAGTATCCAGGGGGATCCTGATACATGCCTTACCTATTGTGGTTTTTTGGTCATTTCTGAATCCCATTCGAAGTTTTCTGGACAAAGACACTGGAGTGGTTTGTCATTTCCTTCTCCAGCTCATTTTACAGATGAGGAACTGAGGCAAACAAGATTAAGTGACTTGTCCAGGGTCACACAGCTAGGAAGGTGACTGAGGCCAGATTTAAACCTAGGAAGATGAGTCCCTTACCTCTGCAGGATACTAATTAACCATCAAGTAGCTACTATGTGTCAGGTACTGTCCAGGGTGCTGGAGATTCAAAACCAAAAGTAAAATTCAGCCTCTACCCTTGAGCAGCTCACATTCTAACAGAAAGATGATGTGCATCTACACATACACATAAAAAAACACATACAATGCAGATGGAGAGGGGGAGAAATTGTCACCTGCAGAAGGTGTCACTAGAACTGAGTCCTGAAAAAAAAAAAAGAAGTCTATCAAGAAGCAGAGGTGAGAAGAGTGCAGCCATGGCATGAAGGACAGCCAGGGTAAAGGTGGAAAGGTGATAAATGGTGAGTCTCATCTGAGGAAGTGGAAGAAAGTCTGTTTGGATGTACCATAGAACATATCCTGTGAGGTCATTTGTAAAATACCCAGAGATATGCGATGGGGCCAGGTTCTGGAGATATTTAAATGCAAGAAGAGTATATGCTTGATCCTAGAGGTATTAGGCAACAACCGAAGTTTATTGTGTAGGGGAAGGATTTGGTCAAGCTTGGGCTTTAGGAATAACAATTAGGTAGCTGTGTGAAAGATAGACTGAAGTGAGAAGAGACCTTGAGGCCAGGTAAAAGGAATTTCTTCATGGTTAGATATTAAAGACTTCATTTGAAAAGAACACTGAACTTGGATGAAGAAGACTTAGATTCAAGTATGGGCTCTACCAGTCATGAAGAAGGCACTCAGCTCTGGGAAGCTGAGTTTCTTCATGTATAAAATGAGAGTATTTGGGCTGTAGGATATACCCATTTACTTCCAGCTCCAAATCTTGATCATATGAAAACACAAATGACCACTATGGCAGCTAGACTACTGGATCTAGAGTCAAGAAGACCTGAGTTCAAATCCAGTCTTAGACTCTTACTAGCTGTGTGACCTTGAGCAAATCACTTAACTGCTGTAGTTTACTCAATTGTAAAATGGGGATAATAATAGCATCCATCTTTCAGGGTTGTTATGAAGATCATATGAGATAATGTTTGTAAAGTGCTTAGCACAGTGTCTGTCATACAGTAGGTGCTATATAAATACTATCTATGATGATGTTAATGATGATATTGGTGGTGGCAGCAATAGTGATAGTAATGATGATAATGCCTCAAATCCCAATCTGCTGGAGTGTGTATGCCCCCCAAACACTGAAATTTCTTTATGAAAAGTAATCTAGATATTTTGGGGTGAACAATAAATAGATAAGCATTAAGGGAATGACTGATCCCCTTCCTCATTCTATTTTTCAGCAGGATTTTTTTAGTATCTTGGTAGATAACCCCCCCCCCCTCTCTGTCTATCTAGATACATGTGCCTGTGTCTGCATATTCTCTAAGGGTTTTGGTGGGTGGTTGTTTCTTAGGAGCTGAGGAGCTGCAATGATCCCTTGGGACTAGGGGAAAAAAGAAAAAGATTGAGTAGACCTGCTTTGTGTGGGAGAAAATGAAGTCTGAGTGCTGATGAGACCCAAGAGAATTTCCCAAACCAGTCTACATAACTGTAGGTGCTGTCTGGACATGTCCATTTATGTTTTCATCTATTTGGAGTTAATGCAAAACATTTAGGACTTTGTGAAAAATAAGTCCCTCCCCTGGCTCTCTTGGATGATCCAAATTGGAACTATAAATGAAAGGTACCACCTTCCCCTTGTATTAGTGTCATAGGCCCAGAGGAATTAACACTTGAATGGACTTTACTGATCATTCAGTTCACCCCTTCAACCCTACCCCTATATCATTCCATAGACACATATTCATTTTATAGTAGAATAATTTGAGGACCAGAGACAATAGGTGATTGGTACAAGGTTACATAGCTTAAAAGTGGCAGAGCCAGAATTCAAACCTGTCTTCTAACTCCAAATTCAGCTCCATTTCTACAATTCCACAGATTGTCATTAAGCATTATAGCATCTCTGGTTTTTTGGTACTTTGTCAGATTCAATAACTTCAAGCTGGAAGGTCCATTTGAGGTCCCTGGTCCAATCTCTTCATTTGACAAGGGAAGGAACTCAGGCTCATATAAGGGAAATGATTTGTACAGGAAGCAAGTAGCAGAACCATGTTTCCCCTACAGGTTCTCTGATTGTAGATCTGATGTTTATTTCAATATGTTCTGTCATGTTTGATTCATGACACCATTTGGGGTTTTCTTGGCAAAGATACTGGAGTGGTTTGCCATTTCCTTTTTTCATTTTACACATGAGAAAATTGAGGCAAGCAGGGTTAAATGACTTGCTCAGGGTCACACAGCTATTAAGTGACTGAGGATGAATTTGCACTCAAGAAGCTGAATCTTCATGATTCCAGGCTCTACACTCTACCCGCTTAGCCATCTACCTGCTCACATTCCAGTACAAATGGGTTCAAATGTCCACTCTACTTTTCAGAGCTTCCTTAGCTATTAAAAAAGAAGGATTTGGTCTAAATGACTTTTAAGATCCTTTCTAGCTCTTGGTCAGTAATCCTATAATATATCTAAGGTCCTCTCCAGCTCTATCCTGAATTCCAGCTCTAATATTCTAGGCCTCTAAGCAGAAATTTTTTTCCTCAAATGATGGAAGTAGGCATTCAGCTTTGCAGACTTTGGACAACACTCACAGACCTTCTTTAAACTATCATCAATCAAGTGAAAAGCACCCATTAAGACCAATTATGTTCTAGGGACATATTAGATGAAAGACTGAATGGCATAGTGAATATTTGGAGACAAGAAGACTTGGATTCTGGTCTTACCTCTGACACAAGCTGATACATCTATTGTATTAAAGTTCCTTTGGAGTATTAGCTCCCTGAACCTTCATTCTCCTATCTTTAAAATGGGAGCAAGTGATACTATCAGCCTCATGTGTTGTTGAGAGAAAAGTACTTTGTAAACCTTAAAGTGCTTTAAAAATGTTTTACTGTTATTGTGGTTGTTGTTTACATTTGCATGCCCAGTGCCTACTATAGGACACCCCACAGAGCAGAGATCTTAATAAATGTTTGTTGAACAAATGAAGAAATGAAAACCTCTGCTTGCTACTTCAAGCCATAGCCCCAAAGCTCCCTTCCTGCCCTTCTGCTCTGGTAGAGGTGAACACAAGGCTATTTGTTGTCTGCTTTTTAATTTGCAAAGCTGACACACCAGCACACAGAGCCAAAGGAGAATTAGAAATGATGGAAAACACAGGAGCCTTATGCAGTAGTCTCTCCTCATCTAGCATGAGAAAGGCAATAGACACTGGACAATTAAAATAACAAAACAAAGACTAAGCAACCTTTCCAGAGAGGAGGACAAGGACCCTTTCTGGAGTACTGGCTAAGTGGTGAGAGGAGGGGTGTGACAGTAGTTTTGAGGATAGGAGAACTGCCAACTTGCTCATTCACAAAGTTAAAGAATCTCTAAGTTGAAAGGGAAGATGACCATGATTGTTCAAATCCATATGTGAACAGGAAGGGAGGCAGCATATTGCAAGAGTGAGTGCTAGATTTGGGGTCAGTGGACCTGAGTTTGAATCCCAGCTCTGTTGTTAGCTATATGACCTTGGAGAAGTCACTTCTCTCAGAGATTCAGTTTTCCCATCTGAAAAGGATGAAATTTGACTAAGTGACCTCTGAGATCCCTTCTAGTTCTAAGTCGATGGCCTCATGATCTCCAATAAGGGATCATCCAGCTTCCATTTCCAGGGATTGGGATTTCATTGCCTAGAAGACAGCTACATTGTTGGATACCCATGGTTGCTAGAAAGTTAGAGAGAGAGAGAGAGAGAGAGAGAGAGAGAGAGAGAGAGAGAGAGAGAGAGAGAGAGAGAGAGAGAGAGAGAGAGAGAGAGAGAGAGAGAGAGAGAGCCCACATGCATTGGCAGTGATTCTTGGAAAGATAGTCCATTAAAATGCCAATTCTTGCACTGGGCTAGTGGCAGGTCTCCTAGGCATCAAAAGAATTTGGACAACAGAAATTGGCTTGTACCCCACATTGGGCACAGAAACCCAAAATTGCCAATCCTCACACTGCCTCTGGGATGATAGGCAGCTTGTGGCCCTCCCATCCTCTCAACCAGGCCAACACCAGTCATCAAACCAAACTTCCATTTTTTCTGTGAGGTGAGGAAAAGAAACTCAGTTGTTGTACTTTCTCTCTCTCTCTCTCTCTCTCTCTCTCTCTCTCTCTGTCTGTCTGTCTGTCTGTCTGTCTGTCTGTCTGTCTCTCTCTCTCTCTGTCTCTCTCTCTCTCTCTCTTGAACCTCAGCCATGTGTCAGTTGATGGAAAGGTTCCTGCAATCCGATAGTCTCTATCTTCCTTTTCCAGACATCCCAGGGTTTAGGTTTCGATATGCTGAGCTAAAGCTGTAGCGAGGATTCACAGCTTAACTTGAAGATGGAAGGCATTTTTCCTCTCCCGGATTGTCAGTCAGGCTAATGCTCAAGTACAAATAAATTGAGAGGTGGTAGGGGTTAAAGACCAATATATAGCCTAGTCATTAGACCAAGGTCCTTTCCCAGCTCTGCACTGACTCATTCTCAAAACATTCATTCCCTACTTGGGGAACCATCCTTCAAACATGCCAGTTCTCATGGCATACATCTCAAAGGGGAGAAGAAGAATGAGAAATGGACGTTGATTGATATATTCTAACTCTTTTCAGCAAAATTCTGGAAGCAGAAGACCCAGGTTCAAATCCTACTTCTTATGATTACCAGCTTAGCTATATGCCACTGGGTAAGTCATTTAATGTCTTCCAGCCAGTTTCCTCATCTGTAAAATAAGGGAGATGGACTAATTGGCTTCTACATCTCCTTGTAACTTATTCATCAGGATAGCAAGGTAGCACAGGTGACAGAGTGATGGTCTTGGAATCAGGAAAATCTGAGGTCAAATTTGACCTCATACATTTACTAACTATATGATCTTGGAAAAGTCACACCTTGCTTGCCTTAGTTTCCACATATGTAAAATAAGCTGGAGAAGAAAGTGGCAAACCACTCCAGTAACTTTGCCAAGAAAATCTCCAGAGCAAGAACCTATTAATAGAAATAAGCAAAACATAGATTTATATATAAATATAGCTTTTTGTCAAATGATGCCTTCTCTAGTGCATGGAGGGGAGGGAGGAAAGGATACCTCAGAATTTAATGTAACAAAAATAATTAATTAATTAAAATGAAAGAAAAAAGAAAACCTGAAATGGCATTTGAATTAGACATGAAGTGACTAAACAATAACAAGCTCATCCATGCTCCTCATCCTTATCATCTCACTCTTGTACAATTCCTTAGCATTAACAAAATACTTTCCCAATAACCATCTTGTGATAGTTGAAAAAGTATCATAATTCCCATTTTATAGATGAGGAAACTGAAAAATCATATTATCTTCCACTCATATATTGTTTTAAAGTTTATAAAGAACTTTATACCCATTCTTTCATTTATCCTTCATAACAAGCCTGCAAAGTAGGTATTGATGGTATAATTATCCCCATTTGACAGATGAGGAAATGGAATCTCAGAGAATCTAAGTGGCTTGCCCTTTCTCACACAGATAATATGCATTAATGGTCAGAATTGTAGTATGGTACTATGAAAAGATCAGTGGCTCTGGAGTCACAGAACTTGGGTTCTAATCCCACTTCCTTCTCTTGTGTTATTTTTAGTAAGAATTACATTTAGTAAGTTAGAGCTTCCCTAAGTATCAGTTTTCTCTTCTTTAAAATGAAGAACTTTGACTAGAAAAACTCTGAGTAGTCTTCCACCTCTAGATCTGGGTTCTATTCCTTTTTCCCTAAATTCCAATTATCTGGGTTCAATTCCTAAATTCCAATTATCTGAGTTCAAATCCTACTCATGTGATTTTAAACAAGTCATTTACATCACTTATCACATGTATATATAGGTATGTGATTTGGGGACTAGGTTTTAAAAAATTGCTCTGCAGCAAAAATGAATAATATGGAAATAGGTATCAAGTGATAACATTTGTACAACCCAGTGTAATTGCTTGTTAGCTCTTGAAGGGGAAGACAGGAAGGGAAGAAAATGAATCATGTAAACATGGGAAATATTTTAAAATTTAAAAAATTAAAAGAAAAGAAAAATAAAATAAAAACAAATCACTTAATCTCATTTATACCAAACCTCAGTTTCCTTTATGAAATGAGGAGACAGAACTGAGTGGTGTCTTTCCTATGCCACCATTCATGTGAAATCTCTCTCCTAATTAGGGAAGGCTGGGAATCAGTTCACAGAATCATAACATAATAGATATGAAAAGGAAGATAAAGGTCATTTAAACTAACTCCTTTGGAACTGAGTCTCAGAAGGGGAGGTTACTTGTTCAAGCTTATCCTGCCTTTTGGTGACAGGGCCAGGATTCATTCCCAGTTCTCTTAGTACAATGTTTAATGGAAAGACCACTAGATTTTGAGCTAAGAAGTCAGTCTGCCACTTAATACCTTTTTAAGTGTGGGTTAGTCATTTAAACCTCTTCTGTCTCAGCTTCTGTGCCTATATTAAAAAGGAGTTTGACCAGATGATCTCAAAGTTTCCATCTAACTCTAAAACCATGTAGTCTCATTACTTTTAACTTGAGGACATCAGAAAAAAAAATCTGAGAGGAAGTAGCAATTGATCTGTGCAACTCAAATAGTAGATAGAGTGTGGGACTTGGAGTCAAGAAAACCTAAATTCAAATCCTGCTTCAGACACTTAAGAGCTATATGATTTGGGGCAAGTCACTAAATAACTCAGCCTCAGTTTCCTAATTTGTAAAATGGGAATACCAGAAGAGCAGGTTGGTTGTTGAAAGGCAGAGGAAACAGAGGCCAAATTGCCAACATTCACTGGATTATGGAAAAAATCAAGGGAGTTCCAGAAAAAACATCTACTTCTGCTTCATTGACTACACTAAAGCCTTTAACTATATGGATCACAACAAAATGTAGCAAGTCCTCAAAGAGAGGAGAGGACCAGATCATCTCCTGGGGGACCAATATGCAGGCAAAGAAGCAATGGTTAGAACAGAACATAGAACAGTTGACTGCTTATGTTTAGAAAAGGAGTACAGTAGGGCTGAATAGGGTCACCTTATTTGTTTAACTTCTCTGCAGAGTACATCATGGAAACACCAGGATAGATGAATCAAAAGTCATAATATTGCCAGGAGAAATATCAACAGTCCCAGATTATATATACAAGACCATTCTGATAGCAGAAAATAAGAATTAAGAAGCCTGGTAAGAGTAAAGTGTAAAAACTTGATTGAAGCTTAACATAAAAAAACACTAAGATCTTGGTAACTGGTCCCATAACTTCCTGGCCAAAAGACAGAAAAGAAATGGAAGCAGCATCAGATTTTATATTCTTGAGCTCAAAGACCACTGAAGATATAGTGACAACCATAACATTAAAATATGCTTGCTCTTGGAAGGAAAATTGTGGCAGATCTGGACAGTATATTAAAAAAACAAAGATACCGTCTTGCTGACAAAGGTCCAAATCATCAAAGCTATGATTTTTCTAGTAGCAACATTTGGCTATGAAAATTGGATTATAAGGAAAGCTGAGCACTATAGAATCAACACTTTTGAATTGTGATGCAGAAGATTTTTGAGAGGCCCTTCCACTGCAAGAAGATTAGATCAATCAATCTTTAAATTAATCCTGGCTATTCACTAGGTCAACTACTGAAACTGAAGCTTGAATACTTTGGATACAGAATGAAAAGACCTTTTCCAATAAGTTGGAAAGGAGCCTGATGTTGGGAAAGTTCGAAGGCAAAAGCAAAAGGGGATAGCAGAGGATAATATGGATAGATAGTGTCATGGAAACAATGAACATAAATTTGAACAGATTTTGACAGATAGCCGAAGATAGAAGGTCCTGGCATACTATGGTCCATGGCATCATGAAGAGTTAGGTATGACTGAATACCTGAACAATTCCAACAATGAAATGGGAATAATAATAGCACACAGGACTGCTGAAGATCAAAACTTGAAATTTTGTTTAAAGTATTTAAAATTTTTAAAGTGATACATATACTATATATTATATATAGATATATATGCGTATTATATCTATGTATAAAATATAGATATATACTAGCTATTATTACTAAGGATTGGGAGAATTAGAACACGATGAGAGGGGTTCCAAAATTTCCCAAATAGAGAAGAAAACTGACCATCATAGAACCATAATTGGAGCAGCAAAGCAGTTTGGTGATCTGGCATTAAGAAGACCTGAGTTCAAATCCTGTCTTGGGCATTTAGTGGCTTGTGACCCTAGGCAAATTATTTCATTGAAGGTGGAGAAGATTTGGACAGAAAGAGACATTTTATAAAATAGAAGAAAATCTACCAGCTCCGAAACTTAATATGACAAGCTTTAAAGCTGAGAGAGTCCTTAGAGATTGTGTTGTCCAGGCTCTTCATTTTGTAGATGATCATTTCTCTTTATTAAAGAAAACAAAAGATTAAAATGGTCTTTTCAAATGAAAATAAACCAATTTAAATAATATTTATTGCAGAGAAAGAAACAAACAAAAACTAAATTGGTCAAGCCCTAATTCAAGTGGAATAAAAGAGATCCAATTTAACATCAAAGGAGGAGACTTCCCTTGTTCAATTCTTCATTAAAGGTATTTGGCCCCCAGGGCTCTCTCTCCCAGTAGCCCTGGAAACAGTGCACATTTCACAGTAATCTCTGGCCAGACAGCCTGAAAGGCCTCAAGTGTTCAGTTTGTTTTCCTGACCCAGATCAAAGTGACAACAGACAAGCTGCTAGCAAAACTGAGAAAGGGATGGCCTGATTATAACTGTCCCTCCTTCCCTTCTCCTCAAGCCTTTTTCCTATCTTTCAGATGATTCCTTGGCACCTAGAACTCTAAGCTACTCAGGGCCCCTTTATCCACACTAATCTACAACATAGTCCTAATGAGCCAATGTATAGTTTGTATTTTTTTAAACTCTTATCTTCTGTCTTAGAGTGGATACTAGGTATGCCTTAGAACTTGGGTTCTAAGGCAGTAGTGAGGTAACTGCTAAGCAATTGGAATCAAGTGACTTGCCCAGAATCACACAGCTAGGAAGTATCTGAGCTCATATTTGAACTCAGAACCTCCCATATTTAGGCTCTCTATCTATTGAGCCACCTAGTTGTCCCCTAATTAATCTTAAAAGAACACAGTAGAAATCAGTGCTTAAGTGTCCATGGCTAGAGCTCAAAGCCTGGACCCAGAAAACCCCAAGTTGATATCTGGTCTCAGATGCTTACTAACTGTGTGGTGTTAGGCAAGTTACTTAATCTTTGTTGACTTGGTTTCCTCACCTATAAAATGGGGCTAATAGAAATATCTACCATTCAGGGATGTTGTGAAAATCAAATGAAATATTTGTAAAGTTTTTGTGAACCATAAAGTGCTTTTGAATGGTGGAATGATTATGGGAAAGAGTTTGGAAGCAAGAAGGCTTAGCTGTTTGGGAAATCACACTACAAAGGCGACCCCTCCCTTGGAGGTAGGCAGGGAGGGAGTAATCAACCATGTCTAGAAAAAGAGCAGGAATTGCAATGCTTAGAAGAATTTGTGTTTCCAAAAAACTTAAGGTTTATAAGCCATTTTCCCTACCATGCTGGGAAGAAGGTAGTACAGACATCATTACATCCATTTTATAAATGTTTCTCTTTCTTTGATAGTAGTAGAAGATTAAAATGGACTTCTGGAACTAAAATTAATGGAATTTGTACCCAAAGCTGCTTTTTTTTTTGTCCTTTATTTTGGAATAGGGACATCACAAGGGTCGTTTATAACTTACCTTGGTGAGTTGGATCTAAGTGATACCAAGTTAGTTGCATTGTCATCAGCCCTACTATCTCTTCCAGAGTCATCAAAATCCAGCAGCGGGTCATAAGTCAAGATGACTTGACAATGGCCTCAAATACAATGGATGACCTTGAAGCCTTTGATGGCTGATCAAATTCTAAGCACTCCACAATACTTGCTTCAGCTGCTTGCATAACCATTGCAACTTATTGTTCTCATCTATCCATTCCATCAGGTATCTTCACATGTTTGAGATAGTAGTAGTAGTAGTGGCAGTCTTTCGGTGAATGAATCCTTTCTAACTCACCAGTGGGTTAGAGGACAGTTGGTTACCCTCAACCTAGTTTAACTTGTTTACTGAGATGATTTTACCAGACTGTGGCTATTATGTGTCCTATAGCTTCATAGGTGAGTCATAGGTGAGAGCTGAGTAAGAGATAGACACCAAAGGGGGATAAGTAGATCTGAATAGGACTGGACAGACCTTCATGTCAGAATTAGTAGTACTCCTGGAACATCTTAAATTCATTTTTTTTTTAATCTGAAGCACAGAGGGGTTAAATGGCTTGCCAAAAGTCACATAGCTCAGAAGCAGAGAACCAGGTTTTGAACCCAAACAAAATGTTGCACATTGTCTGACAATGAAGTTCTGTCCAAGATAGCTTTCCAAGCTCATTAGCCCCTCTCTGGTACCAGTAGAATGAGCCTCAATATCTGTGGTCTGATTACCATTTATTTATTCATGCAATCAATTTGAAAAAACAGATTTACTGATCTGTATCCCACTGTGTTGTTGCTAAGTTCAAATGAGATGACAGATAAGCTGGAAGACACTCTCAAAACTCTTTCAGCTAACCCCTCCAATATATATATATGTATATATATATATATGAAGATATTGAGGTCTAGAGATGTCAAGTGACTTGTCCAAGACTAGAGCCAATCTTGGCTCTCTGTTTCTAATTCCACTGCTTTGTCCACTATATACATTTCACAGATAGGCAGATGGGTTGGAAGATGCTTGGAAAGCTAAGTACCATACAAATGTCAGGATGTGTCTACATTTCAAACACATAGTCCCTGTCTTCATGGAGCTTTCAATCTAATTGTGGAGCTAGGACCAACAACCTGGTGTTGGAACTCTGTTGGCAAAATTCAGAGAAGAAGAAATCGCTGTGACATGAGTCATTTAGGTGGAATTCATGAATGAGATGGACATTGAATTGACCCTTGAAGAATTGATAGATTGTGAATTAAGAAGATAAGTATGTATAGAAGAGGCATTCCCAACAATGAGTCTCTGACCATCTTTGTAAGGTAACCTCTGAAGTCTATGTTCACCCTTGTTCCCAGGGGCATGTCCATGGTTCTGAGATCAAAGATCTTTCCACTTAGCCAACTTCAATTTACTTCCTTGCTTTTTTGAAAGGGCAGCTGCCTCAATCAGGCCAGTGTAGTGTGTGAACTTCAGCTAAGTTTTCTTCACAGGTTGGGAATTCAAAATTATAAATCAGGCAAAATTGGGTCAAGCCCTCCTTCACATCTAAGATTTTGATTGAGGATCTTGGAATTGAAGTATGGTAAGGCAGGAAGAGACATAAGATTTCATTTAGTCAAAGTCTCTTAATTCACAGAATAGGAACTAGAGAAAAAGAATGGAGAAGTGATTTGGCCAAGATTCTATAGCTAATTACTATGATTAGGACGCAATTCTCCTGACACACCAGGCAACTTTTCCCTTCCATTCTAGCTTCCTCACTTTTCAGAGGAGGAGGCTTAGTCCCAGGAAAACTTGGTAGAGAGAAAATGAATACACTCATATTGTAGGAGGCATAGGGGGAAAGAGGCTACAGAAGCAGTAAGTCATCTCTTCTTAAATATAACATGAACTTTATATTTCAATACAAGGATTTATGACTTCTTTTCTGTGATTATTCCTCCCTCTGATGCTGATTGTCTTTCTATAATTTAATAAACTACCTTCATGAATTGCTGGAACTGAAAAAAATACACTACCATGCAGCTATAGTGATGATAAACTTGCCCAAACTTAACTAAATTGTCTTCAGGCAAAAGAAATATAGTAGAGGGGCAGCTAAATTGTTCTATGGATAGAGAGCTAGGCCTAGAGAGAGGAGATCCTGGGTTCCAATCTGATCTCATACACTTCCTAGTTGTGTGACCCTGGGCAAGTCACTTAATCCTGGTTGTCTAACCCTTACCACTCTTGGAATCAATACTTAATATCAATTCTAAGATATAAGATAAAGATTAATAATCCATCACTGGGCCCATATTCATAGGTTTAGCAGAATCTATTAGAAATTATTCACTATTAGCAGAACCTTCAACAATTTGGGCTTACCTCTGTACCAGGATCTGGCAGTAAAGGAAGGATGTTATAAAGAAATTAAGATATATCTCTAAAGATTATATATATATATATATATATGTATGTATATATATATTAATATATATGTATCTTTGTACACACATACATAGAGTCACAAAGAGTCATATATGACTGAAATGACTGAACCACAATTATATATGTGTGTGCATAGGCATTAGTATATTCTTTATATAAATATGTATATATTGAGAGACTTTGTAGTATACTGGATGGAGCTCTAGATGTAGCGACAAATTTAGATTCAATTTAAGGAAAATCTTCCTAAAGGTGAGACATTCAAAAATGGAAAGGACTATCTCAAGAGCAATGGCTGTCTTCACACAAAAGCTAGATGACTAGAAAGTGGCAAGAAATAAGGCATATAGGTAAAGGGGATTCTCTTTCAGATTGTGTTGAACTATATGTCTCTTAAGGTCCCATCCATACTTGAAATTTTATAATTGTATGGTTCTGGGTTGAAGCCTGCTTCTGAAGCTTGCTAGTCATATTAGTTCAGATAAGCCACATAACCCCACTGAGGCATAGTCTACTCTCTAAGACTTTCTAACAAGCTACAGAGGGGTTGCACAATCTCAAGTGGAAGAGAAAGTTCTTGCATTGGCAAAATCACAGATCCATAACCTATTGGCATAGGAACACATCAGCATAATTTGTTATTTCAAAGAACTAGAAACTATATAAAAGTCCAGCAGTTGGTGAATGGCTGTGTAAACTATGTTATATTAATGCAATGAAATACTACAATGCTATTAAAATAATAAAATATGTGGAATATAGATTAAGTTGGAAAAAATGAAATAATAGAGATGTGATCAGGAGAAAAAATCACAGAAACACAGACACTCACACATCTCTCTAAAAGGAAAAATGTATATAAAAACATAAAAAATAAATAAGGATACAATCCTTTTTTTTTTTTAAACCCTTACCTTCTGTCTTGGAATCAATACTGCATATTAGTTCCAAGGCAGAAGAGTGGTGAGGGCTAATCAATGGGGGTTAAGTGACTTTCCCAGGGTCA
Organism: Monodelphis domestica; assembly: GCF_027887165.1. NCBI lineage: Eukaryota > Metazoa > Chordata > Mammalia > Didelphimorphia > Didelphidae > Monodelphis > Monodelphis domestica. The sequence continues at coordinate 58,060,042 of NC_077233.1, read as the reverse complement.
CACAGCTGGGAAATGTCTGAGGCCAGATTTGAACCTAGGACTTCCCATCTCTAGGCCTGGCTCTCAATCCACTAAGCTACCCAGCTGCCCCTAAAAGATGCAATCCTAAAGGGGATATAGTAGGAGAAACTAATGAATTATTTGGATATTGTTGTATAAACACATTCTTTATGAGTATGATTATAAATGTGTGCTTAATTGGTTTTGTTGATTAAAGTTAAGTACATGATAAATTATTTTAAAATAAAATCAACATGAAATAAAAGATAAAAACAGCCTCTCTTCATTAAACAGAGCACATAAGTTGCTCACTCTCCTCCACTGTGTCCTTTATTAAGCAGGCTGAATCAGAGCAGATGTAGATTCACAGGGCTAAGGAGAGGCTGGGCTTTGATAAAGCATCGTTGGCTTGCTAGAGATATGGACAGGATAAGATTTCTGGCAGGACTGAAAAAAATAGGTTAGTCATGAACAAAGGTCAAAGCAGATGATAGTATGAGAGATGAGAGAATGAGAGAATCCACCCTTATACCATGGAGAGCTCCCAGTGAATCCTAGTTCTGGAGAAGGACCCTTCTGAAGAGAATTTTTTTTTTATAATGTATTCCTTGATTCAACAAACATTGATTTTTCTATTTCAGCCTACTTTAATATGTGTGAGATCCCGAACTAGCTGCTGGTTGAACTTTTTTAAACTGGACCTGTGTTTTCATTGATTCAGGGAACTCCTGATAATGAATCTTCCTCTGCCAATGCAGATCATGGCCAGCTCAGCTACTGCAGTCTTAGATATCTGTAGAGGCAAGAGGTTAGGAGACTTGTCCATTGCCATAGTTAGTATTAGTCAGAGAGAAACTTGAGTTTAGAGTCTTCCTGATTCTGTGGTTAGATATCCATCTACATTGCATTTCAGGAAATCTTAAAGAATAGATGAAACATAATCCTCACCAGATAGAGATGATGAGCTAGAAGGAATGATAGGGTATATGCATGTGTGGGAAAGGTAGCTAGGTGGCACAGTGGATAGAGTGCCATGTCTAGAGTCAGGAAGACTCATATTCCCAATTTCAAATCTGACCTCAAACACTAGCTGGGTGACCCTGGGCAAGTCACTTAACCCTGTTTGCCTCAGTTTCCTCATATGACAAATAAGCAGGAGAAGGAAATGGCAAACTACTTCAGCATCTTTGCCAAGAAAACTCATGAAGAGTTGGACATGACTGAAATAATTAAACAATAACTTAGGTATAGGAGAAGATATATGGGGAAATATTCTAATTGTGGGGAGAGGGCAATAATTTTAATAATTTATATTTCTATAGCACTTTTATTTTTATAAACATTTTCCTTACAACAAGCCCTGTGAGGTAAGTACTAGATGTATGGGTGTTTCTATTCCTACACATGAAGAAACAAGGTCTCGGAGAAGTTAAAGACTCTCTTGAATATTAGCTGAATTTTAGGCCATTAATCTTTTTTTAAAAAACCCTTACATTCTGTTTTAGAATTGAGATAGGTTCCAAGGCAGGATCAGTGAGGGCTAGACAATAGGGCTTAAGCGACTTGCCTACCCAGGGTCACACAGCTAGCAAGTGTCTGAGGCCAAATTTGAACCCAAGACCTCCCAACTCCAGGCCTCTATCTATCTATTCTATCTACTGTACTACCTAACTTCCCCTTATTATGATGATGTTATAATGCTTTTGTTTTTGCCTTTATATCCCCAGTGTCTATGATGGCACCTTGCACAGAGTTGGTGCTTAATAAATGCTTACTGAATTGTGTCAAGGCACAAGAATAGTCATTTTTAACTTAAGGAAGACATGACTGGGCTATTCATTTCAAACAACAAACACTATTTGAGATTAAGAGGCATTTAATTGACAAAAATCTTGCAGCAGCATAGACACGAGGAGTGTTTGCTCTGTGAAATTTGTCCTTGGTCCCAGAAGGGCCGATTTTCTTTGATCAAAAGTCTTATTTACTCAGGTCTTATCTCATCCCCACTGGAAGCTCTGGAGGACAAGGGCCCCAGGGTGTGCATCCTTACCACCCCTCAGCTTTTTCACCATCCTGGCCACAACAACAGCTGTACTGCCGCAAGCAATGCATAAATGAAATGAGAGGTATTGAAAATATGTTGACAAAGTTATCAGTTCTTTACAAATGCCAGGTGTTTTTCCCATGATGATTGTTGTTATTAAATTTCTGAGTAGAGGAATCCATAAATGGCCCAAAGAAACTAGATTTTTTTCCAGAAGATAATGCTGTTCACTCCCTAGAATGATCTAGAAGTGACCTCAAAGGTTATCTAGCCCAAACTCCAGCTTTTGACAGAAAAGAAAATTGAGGTCCAAATTGGGGAAGAGATTTGGAATAAGGGATTTTAGTACTGGAATGGCCTTCAAAAATGGAACAAAACCCCTTCCTTTTGCAGAGGAAGAGACTGAGAACTGGAAAAGGGAAATGACTTCCTGAAGGTCATACAGTAAGTTAATAGTGAAGTGTGGTTTAGAAATTGGGTCTTAGAAAAAGATGGAGTGTTCTTTTTATCACATCAAATTGTCCTTCCTCAACACCAGAAGCTCTTCATCTTTTTTGTGCTCTGACCCCAGCCCCATGCCCAATTGGGCAGTCTGGGGAATCCTATGGACCCCTTCCCAGAATAACATTTTTAAACATATAAAATAAAATACACAGGATTAAAAAATGAACCAATTCTATAAAAATATGCTTATCAAAAAGTTTTTAACAATTTCACTGGCCCTTGGATAAGAACTCCTAATCTATACCATGCTTTTCCCCAGGCACTCTTATGATTTCCAAAGTAACTTTAAAAGATGCTATGATTAGAGAGGAGTTTAGAAGGATTTTCTCTTCTCAAGGTATCCCCCTCATTAATGCATTACAGTGATAATTAGAAGAATAATTTCTCCTCAAGTACCCCATTACTATGGCACTACAGTGCCTAAAATTATACCAGTAGACAGTAATTTCTTTGTCTTGAAGGATTTGGGAACTTACAGAATCAAAAATAGCTAAGGAGCTGGAAACAGCTTAAATCATTCCCAGCCAGCTTTCCTTGAAGATTAGTTAACAGCTAGCTGAAACAGAATCTTTTTTTGTGAATGGATCATAGGAATTTAACCTAGAATAGACCTAGTTCCACTTCTTCATTTTACAGATCAGGAAAGCAAGTCTATTGGAGGGAAAGTGGTTTGCCCAAGGTCACACCTACCTAGATATGTGAGTTTATAACATAATACTCTTTCTAAGAATAGGTATAGGAAGAGAAATAGGGAAGGAGTGTTATGTACCTAGCTGGGGATAAAGGATGCCATCAGAGGAGAAATAACATACTAGAAGGTAACATCCTTCAGAGGGTACCATGGGGTTGGTACTATCTGTTACTAGCCAAGGATATTGATGTTCTCACCAATTCCAAAGGACTTAGCAATAGCCAGAGTGGCTACTGATAGGTCCAGGAAATAGTTACAGAGGAGAGTAAGAAGAAAAAGGAAAGAAGGAGAATGAGAGGATATAAGGGAGAAAAAGAGTGGAGAAGAGAGAGGAGAAGAGAGAGCAGGGCAGAGGGAAGAGGACAAGAAAAGGAGGGCAGCTAAATAGCTCAAGGGATTGAGATCCAGGCCTAAAGTCCTGGCTTCAAATTTGACCTCAGGCACTTCTTAGCTGTATGATCCTAGGTAAGTCACTTAACTCCCATTGCCTAGCCCTGCCATTCTTCTGCCTTGGAACCAATACCCAATATTGATTCTAAGATAGAAGGTCAGGGTTTTTAAAAAAGAAAATGGAAGAAAGAGGGGAGTTCACCTTTGGGTATGTGAATGCCACAAAATGTTAGGGCTGGAAGGAACTATCTAATTCAATTCTATTGTTTTGTCATTGAAAGAACTTGGAGATTAACCTCTTGGGCTTCCTAAATGTCAGAGCTAGGTCCCAAAGCAAGTTGTCTGATTCCCATTCAGTCTAGTGCTCTCTCCAGCACAAGATTCATTCTCCAGAGCCCCAATTAGGATGGGTGCCGAACTTAGTTGATGCTGACAGCATTTTTATTCCTCTGCTCACTAAATCTGTCTCTCTCCAACCTCCACATAATGACCCAGATTCTCTGTCTGCTTCCAACACCGTGGTGTCCCCCTCACCCATCTTGTTCCTTAGTGGAGGATGTCTTTGTACCACCTGCACCAGGTGCAAAGTTCTACAGGATAAAGCCCAAGTAAAACCTCCTTCTATATGACAGCAGGGCTCCCGTGAATTTTATTTTGGGACTTTACACAAAAACTGTACATATTATGTCTCTGTGTTTGCAGGAGAGACAGACCGCACCAACTGCCCCCACAGTCCACTGGATCCTGAATGAATCATATCTTTGTTGATCCTAAAAAAGACTGCCTAGTTCTTCTGCAGCATAGTATAGGAAGAAAGCTTGACTGAGAATCAGTAGACCCTTTCTTTTAGTCCTGCCATTGCCATAAAAAAGTTAATCATTTCTGTACCTTAGTTTGCTCCTCCTCAAGTGAAGAGGTTAAGCTAAATGATCCTTGAGTCCCTTTGTAGCTCTTCTATTTTATGATTCAGTGTCTATTCTAGTCCTTCCTTAGGTGCAGATAAGGAATGATATCACCATTCAGCATCACAGATCCAGATGTGGGAAGTTCCTTAGAATCATTTGGTCCAGATCCTTCATTTTACAGGTGAAAAAATTGGAGCCCAAAGAACTTTAGTGACTTTTATTAGCACTCTAGGTTTAGAATAGAAAGGGATATTAGAATTCCTTGAGTCCAAACTTCATTTTACAGATAAGAAAACTGAGAATCACAGGGGCAAGTAACTTGCTCAAGTCTACACCGGTGATATCTGGTACTGTTTTCACAGCTTCACACTGTCTCCAGATATGTAAGTATATTGGAACACCATCCTTGCCATCTACCAATGGCATCCTCACTGATTCAGCTGAGGTTTAGCTACAGTCCTTGACCTCAGGACCCCAGGCTTGCCCCTCACCCTTCCAGTTGCTTTTGTTTCTCTCCAGGCCTGTAGTGAATTATCAGCCACATCACCTAAGGCAGCTGGAGAGGGGGCAAAGGAAGATGAGGCCAAATAGGCTAAAAACTTGTCAAATCAAACTGTGACAACCTCTTCTGATCCAGTTCTTACTCTGCCAATTTTGCCCCACAAAGGCTCAACATCTAGCATTGTAGCTGGAAAGGTTCTTAGGGATCCTAAGCTCATAGACCAGAGGCCACCTAATCCAACTCTTGTTTTCTAGATAACTTCCTAAAGTCCAGAGAGGGAAAATTATTTCCTCAGGACCACAATACAACTAAGTCACACACCCAGGATTCAAAACAGGTTCTCTGCCTCAAAATCCATCCCGCTTTCCACTAAACCCCATTACATCCCAGAATCTTTTTACTTTGCTCATTGCTCTGATTTGCAGTGGAGCTAGGACTAGAATCCAGGGGCTAAAATGTTTTTGTCTTTATCTTGACACATTTGTGTTTCTCGGAGGTCATAACATTCATCATTTAAAATAAATAAAATGAGAGAGACTTAGAAAACAGGCCAATTAAAAGAAGAAAAAATAAGGTCACGAATGAATCTAAACATTTGCCTTCCCTATCTTGCCTCTTCCCTCCCTTTTCTTTTCAACTTCTGTTCTTTCTGGTCCTCCTTCAGACTATCAGGAAACAGCTAAGACTCCCAAGGTCCTCTGTCCCCTTCCCCTATTCTCCTACCACCTTCCCTTTGCCCCAGTGGAACAAATTTGCATTTCATGAGAATTCGTCTTTTATCTTCCGTTCTGCCCTTTCTTCCTAATGTGAGCAATTTGATGGCATTTCTGCCTTCCTGCATTGCTCCTGAGGAGTCTACACCAAAGCCAGGAGCACAGTTTGCAAGCTGGGAAGTCAGAGGGGGGAGGGAGTGCAGAGTAGAGGATGCTAACTCGCTAACCTATTTAGGTCATTATTTTTTTAATAATAAAACCAATATTTGAATGCTATGTCCATAACAAAAGGAAAAACTAGTGTCTGCTTATACAAGTCCAACAAAGGAAAAGCCATCCTCATTTTGAGGACATTGGGAGCTTTCTAGACTAGGGAAGCAATGGGAGCACATTCATCTACAATTCCTTTCTCATTTTGTCCATCTTTGTCTCTACTCCTTTGTCTTGATCTCTGTCTTTCAGGAAGCCTTTCCTCTTCTAGTGTTCTTCTAGACTTCTAGACTTCTTCTAGTGTTACTGCTTTTATCTTTGTATATATTTTGTTTGTACATAATTTTTCTCATGTTGTCTCTCCCCATTAGACTTTGAACTCCTTGAGAGCAGTGACTGCCTTTTGCTTTTCATTATATTCCAGCACTTAGCATAGTGTCTGATAAACAGTAAACCCTTGACAAATGCATTTCTCTTTCTCTAACTCTGCTGTTTTCTGGCTGTCTCTACCTGTTTTTGTCTTTATGTCTGTCTCTCTCTGTCTCTGTTTCTCAGTCTTTCTCTCTATCCCACTGTATGTTTCTCTTTATCTCTCTCCCTCCTTCTAACTTTCTGCATCTTTGTCTTTCTTTATGTCTTTCTGTCTCTTTCTATCTCTTCTTTTGTCTGTTTGCCTCTTTCTTTCTCAAACTCACACTAGTTAAGATGTAGGCTTAGAGCCAGTTTAGATCAATGACTGGGAAAAGGAGCATTTGGGAATGTAAAGAGAGCCTTGTTGCTAGAGTGAGGGAAGACCTGAGGTTTGAATCACAGTTCTGACATCTACCAGAAAGATGAACTCCCTGGAATTCTATTTTTTCATTTGTTGAAAGAGGGGGAATAATTTATATGAGCTCTTCTGGAGGTCCAAGATAAGCAAAACAAACTTGAAAGGGACACAAAAATGAGAACAGTTATTATCTGGGACAGTGTGATCTTAGAGGACTCTTGCCAGTGTTCCAAGCAAAGTAACAGAGGCAGAGTGGATAGAATGCTAAAGTTTGAGTCAGGAAAATGGGTTCAAATACCATGTCTAACACTGTATGTATGATAGTGGGCAAATTACTTAACCTATCTGAATCTCAACTCCCCACTTAGCCCAGAGGATAGGGAGTGGGTCTCTTAGCCTCTTAGATATGGGTTTTAATCCCACATGTGACATATGATGTCTATCTAGTCATAATCCCTTCCTCCTTTTGACTGGACCCAAGGAACTACCTTGGATTCCAATAGGGAAACATCTTGCCTGGAACCAGCCCTATATGCCACTTTAGGGCCACCAGCTACAAACCACTCCACGCCAACTTTGGCCATCATTCCTACCTCATCCCCATATCATTCCCACCTCCTCTTCATCAGAAACTTGAACATGACCATGGAAATGATTCTGAACTCTGATAAATGACATTCATGCTTTTCTTTAGAAGGCAAACTCCTCGAGGGTAGGGACTATTTGGGGTGTTTGTATTTGTATTTCTATCCCCAGCATGTTGTCTGCTACATAGGTTTAATAAATACTTTCTTTATCTAATTCATTTAACACTAGTGTCCTAGGCAACTCTCCAAGACTAGAGACTTCAGAGAAGATGCCATTCTGAGTTTCCTTCCCTGGGAGCTCCTTATACCTGGGAATTCTACATCCAAACACAATTTTTACCCTTTGTACCCTTGGCACCTACTTCACAGGCTCATTGTGAGGTTCAAATGAATTAATCCATGCAAAAACACTTCACAACATTTAAAGCATTATATTAATAATATTATTTTTATTATTATTCTATGAGAGGTTTTCACAAGCAGAATTTGGCTTTAGGTGTTTTTGTGAAATGAGTGGATTTATCCACTTGGTTAGGGATCTTATTTCAAATCCATGGCCTGATACTACAATTGCTTTCTCTCCTCCTGGGATATAAGTGGCATTTGTTTTATAGGGATGGGAAAAGAAATAACAGGAAAAAAAGGGAAATTTTAAAAGAAAGCTTAAACTGTGGTTCTGTAATTGCTAACTATAATAAGCCTCAATTTCCTCACTGGTAAAATAGTAGTAACAATGCATGTTCTACCCACTTCTTAGAGTTCATTGGATCATGCAGATTAAGAACCAAAGGGAACCTTTGCAGATATTTAGTCCAACTTCACAATTTTACACATAAGGAAACTGAGTTTCTTCAATGATTTACAGAATATTAGAACACAGAAATATCAAAGTTGGAAGAACACTGAATTTTAAAGCTAGAAGAATTTTTTTTAAGCCTTTACCTCCCATCTTAGAATCAATACTGTATATTGATTCCAAGGCAGAACAGTGGTAAGAGCTAGACAATGGGGGTTAAGTGACTTGTCCAGGATCATATAGTTAGGACATAATGTGAGGCCAGATTTGAACCCAGACCCTCTGGCACTGGCTCTCAATCCACTGAGCTACCCAGTTGCTCTGTAGAAGGAACCTTAAAACATAGAATGTCAGGACTGGAAAGGTCTTAATTTTTTAAATCTAATTTTAATTTATTTTTCACACAATTATCTATTTTATCTCATTTACACTTCTCTGTCCCCACCTCTACAGGCGAGAAAGTAAGAAAAACAAAATTACCTGTTAACAAACAGTTATAAGAAAGCAAAACAAATCCCCACATTTGGCAACATCCAAACATATTCTTCAGCCTGCACTCTGAATCCATTGCTTCTTTATCTGGAAGCAGATAGTCTTCTAGATCTGTGGTTGGTCATTGTTTCAATTAGAATTAGGTTGTTTGGCTTTACAATATTATTATTGTCATATAAACTGTCCTCTTGGTTCTTATCACTTTACTTTATATCAGTTCATATGAATCTTCCTAGGTTTCTCTGAAATCATCCCCTTCATCATTTCTTTTTTCTTTTTCTTTTTAAATATTTTTCAATGTTTACATGATTCCTTCCCCTCTTCTCTCTCCCATTCCTAGAGCCAACAAGCAGTTCCACTGGGTTGTAAACAAATTATCACTTGATACCTATTTCCATATTATTCATTTTTCCTCTAGAGTGATCTTTTAAAGCCTAAACCCCAAATCACATACCCATAAATACATGTGATAAGTGATGTCAAATGTCCTTCTTTTGCATTTCTACTCCCATTGTTCTTTCTCTCAATATGGTTAGTATTCTTTCCTATGAGTCCTTCAGGAGTGTCCTGGCTTGTTGCATTGCTACTAGTAGCAAAGTCCATTACATTGAATTGTTCCACAATGTTTTACTTTCTCTGTACAATGTTCTCATGGCTCTGTTCATTTCACTCTGCATCAGTTCACTGAGGTTCTCCCAGTTCATATAGAAATCCACCATTCATCATCATTCCTTACAGCACAGTAATATTCCATCATCATCAGATACCACAATTTGTTCAACCATTTCCCAATCAAGGGACACCCCCATTTTCCAATTTTTGGACACCACAAAGAATGTGGCTATGAATATTTTTGTACAAGTATTTTTCCTTATTATCTCTTTGGGGTACAAACCTACTAGTGGTATTGCTGAATCAAAGGGCCTGCATTCTTTTAAAGCCCTTTGTGCATTCCAAATTGTCTTTCAGAATGGCTGGATTAATTCACAACTCCACCAACAATGTATTAGTGTCCCAATTTTGCCACAAACCCCTCCAACATTTATTATTTTCCTTTATTTTCATATTGGCTAATCTGCTAGGTATGAGATGATACCTCAGCATTGTTTTCATTTGCATTTCTCTAATTATGAGAGATTTAGAACACTTTATGTGCTTACTGATAGTTTTGATTTATTTATCTGAAAACTACCTATTCATATCCCTAGCCCATTTGTCAATTGGGGAAAAGCTTGATTTTTTTGTACAATTGACTTAGATCCTTATAAATTTGAGAAACTAGACCTTATCAGAGGTTTTTATTGTAATTTTTTTGCATAATTTGTTGCTTCCCTTCTAATTTTGGTTGAATTGGTTTGGTTTGTATAGAAAAATTTTAATTTAACATAATCAAAATTATTCATTTTATATTTTGTAGTGTCCTCTATCCCCTGCTTGGTCTTAAATTTCTTCCTTTCTTATATATCTTCCAGGTATATTATTCTATGTTCACCTAATTTGTTTATGATTTCCCTCTTTATATTTGTCATTTACCCATTCTGAATTAATCTTGGTATAGGGTATAAGATGTTGATCTAAATCTAATTTCTCCCAAGATCTAAATCTAATTTCTCCCATACTGGTTTCTAATTCTCTTAGCAGTTTTTGTCAAATAGTGGGTTCTTGTCCCCAAAACTGGGATCTTTGAGTTTATTGAACATTATCTTGCTATTGTGATTTACACCAAGTCTATTACATTGCTCTACCCTTCTATCTATAAGCCAGTACCATACTGTTTTGATAATCATTGCTTTATTGTATAGTTTGAGATCTGGTAACACTAGGCCTCCATCCTTCACTTTTTTTCATTATTTCCCTTGATATTCCTGATTTTTTGTTCTTCCAGATGATCTTTGCAATAATTTTTTTCTAATTCTATAAAAAAGTTTTTTGGTAGTTTGATAGCTATAACAATGAATAAGTAAATTAATTCAGGTAGGATTGTCATTTCTATTATATTGACTCATCTTACCTATGAGCAATTGATGGTTTTCCAATTATTTAGGTCTAGTTTCATTTGTATGAAGGAGTGTTTTGTAGTTATGTTCATATAATTCCTGAATTTGTCTTGGCAAGTAGATTGCTAGGTATTTAATTTTATTTAGAGTAATTTCAAATGAAGTTTCTCTTTCTAACTCTTGTTTCTGGGGGGTTTATTGGAAACATATAGAAATGCTGATGATTTGTGTAGATTATTTTGTACTCTGCAACTTTGCTAAAGTGACTGATTATTTCTATTAGCATTTTAGTTGATTTTTGGGGGGATTCTCTGGGTATACCAACATGTCATGTACAAAGAGTGATAGTTTAGTTTCCTCATTGTCTACTTTGTCCCCTTCAATTTCTTTTTCTTCTCTAATTGCTACTGCTAGGATTTCTAGTACAATATTAAATAGCAGTGGTGATAATGGGCATCCCTGCTTCACTCCTGATCTTATTGGAAAGGCATCTAACTTATCCCCATTGCAGGTGATACTTGCTGATGGCTTTAAATAAATACTCTTTATTATTTTGAAGAAAGACCCTTTTATTCCTATATTTCTAATGTTTTAAATAGGAATGGCTGTTGTATTTTGTCAAAGGATTTTTCTGCATCTATTGAAATAATCATGTGATTTTTATTAGTTTGGTTGTTGATATGGTCAATTATGCAGATGATTTTCCTAATATTAAACTATCATTGCATTCCTGGTATAAATATCACCTGGTCATAGTGGATAATCCTTGAGATGATTTGCTGTAAACTTTTAGCTAGTATTTTGATTAATATTTTTGTATCTATGTTCATTAAGGATATTGATCTATAGTTTTCCTTCTCTGTTTTTGGTCTTCCTGGCTTGGGAATCAGTACCATATTAGTATCATAAAAAGAATTTGGTAAGACTCCTTCTTTGCCTATTTTGTTAAATAGTTTGTAGAGTATTGGGATTAATTGATCTTTAAATGTTTGATAGAATTTGTGAATCCATCTGGCCCTGGTGATTTTTTCTTAGGGAGTTCCTTGACGGCTTGTTCAATTTCTTTTTCTGATATGGGATTATTTAAGTAATCTATGTCCTCTTCTGTTAATCTAGGCAATTTATATTTTTGTAAATATTCATCCATTTCACCTAGATTGCCATATTTGTTGTCATATATTTGGGTGAACTAGCTCTTAATAATTGCCTTAATTTCCTCTTCACTGGAGGTGAGATCACTCTTTTCATTCATGATACTATTAATCTGGTTCTCCTCTTTCCTTTTCTTAATTAGATTAACCAATAATTTATGTATTTTTTTCAAAATACCAGCTCCTAGTCATATTTATTAGTTCAATAGTTCTTTTAGTTTCAATTTTATTAATTTCTCCTTTGATTTTTAGGATTTCCAATTTTGTCTTTATCTGAAGATTTTGAATTTGTTCTTTTTCTCGTTTTTTTAGTTGCATGCATAATTCATTAATCCCCTGATTACTGCTTTTGCTGTATCCCATCAATTTTGATATGTTTCCTCATTGTCATTCTCTTCAGTGAAATCATTCCTTGTTTCTGTGATTTGTTCTTTAACCAATCAGTTATGGAGAATAAGATTATTTAATTTCCAATTAATTTTTAATTTGTCTCTCCATGTACCCTGACTAATTATAATTTTTATTGCATTATGATCTAAAAAAGTTGCATTTATTATTTCCACTTTTGCATTTGTTTGCAATGTCTTTATGGCCTAGTACATGGTCAATCTTTGCAAATGTACAATGTCCTGCTGAAAAAAGGTATATTCCTTTTTATCCCTATTTACTTTTCTCCTCGTATCTATTATCTAATTTTTCTAAGATTTCATTCATGTCTCTTTCTTCTTTGGTTTAATTTATCCAGATCTGATAGAAGAAGTTTGAGGTTTCCCACTAGTATATATTTTACTACCTATTTCCTTTTTAAGCTCCAATATTTCTCCTTTAAAAATCTGGATGCTATGGTATTTAGTGCATACATGTTGAATACTATTGTTTCTTCATTATCTATACTGCCTTTTATCAGAATGTAATTACCTTCCCTTCATCATTTCTTATAGCACAATAATATTCCTTCACTGTGGGAACTGTCCAGCAGTTGCCCTGAGCATTTGAGCTTGTTCCATCTAGATGTGACAATCTGGTTGAGTAATGGAGATGGGAAGCACTGTTTGTGCTCAGGTCCACATGCATAGGTGTCACACAGTGTTCTGCCATAGCACAGAGGTTTGTTTATTATATAGGGTTTCAAGTACATATTTTTTGGCACACAATCAATTTTCTACATACATGTTTCCATGGAACTTAAGACGTGTATAAGGAGATAGTCAATGAAACATTGTTGCTATAGATGAATGGCATAAACAGGGTGATCTAGAGGTTAGTTCTCCCTGACCTAGGAGAATTATTGTTACTTTTGGTCAGCTTTCACAATCAATCACAATTACTTGGGAGATGGACAACAAAACATTTCATAGGTAGGTACAAGGTTAGAAGGCAGTTTAATGACAGACCAGATTTGGGGTTTTCCTCAATTTACAAGTTCTGTTTTTCTTGTGTTACTTTAAAGCACCTGGCAATGTTGCCTGGTTTCTGTCCATAAACAGAATTCAGTGGAGTGTATCTTGAAGGTGATTGATGTTCTTGGTTTGCTTGGCTTGTAATGGGAGTGAATGTAACTTTGTGGAGAAGGAAAGGAGGGGGGCAATGGGTAGTAATCGCTAGGTTTTAATTCTGTGATTGTAATCTTTTAGGGTAATAGTCTAGGGGGATTAAAGCGGGATATATATATATGTATTTATCCTGTATTTGCTCTCATATTATTTCTCCTGTATTGGGGAGGAAATAATAATCATAACAAGTCCATTAGTAGGGAAAGTTGGAGAAAGAGATGTCACAGAAGGGGGTTAGCAGGGGGCTTTTGTTCTTGGGGGACTGCCTTGCAGTTCCTGGCTTCCCAGACTGTGACCATGTCAACCAGTGGAGGGTCTGTTGGCTTCTGGCACCTCCATATTCATATAACATAATTTATTCAGGCATTCCCCATCACCTCAGATTCCAATTCTTTGCCACCACAAACTGAACTGCTATAAATATTTTTGTACATATGGATTCTTTCCCTCTTTTTTGGCTGTCTTTGGGGTATAGACTTTTGAGGTATCATTATGATATTGCTAGGTCAAAGGGTAGGCACAGTTTGATAGTTTTGGGGGCAGAGTTCCAAAGTGCATTCCAGAATGTCTGGATCAGTTCAGAGCTTTAGCAACAGTACAATAATGTACATATTTCTCCATAGTCCTTCTGGCTTATGCCATTTTCCATTTTTGTCCAACTCTGCCAATCTGTTCAGTTTATGATTGAACTTCAGGGATGTATTATTTTGCATTTCTCTAATTATTAGTAAATTTGTGGAATGAACTTTAGAACACATAAAAATAGGCTTGGAAGAAATTTTGGAATAATGAGTGTCAGAGGTTAAAGGAATTTCAGACCATAGAATAATCTGGAAGGTACCTTAGCACACAGATTATCATAGATGGAAGGAACTTTAAAAACCACTCTGGGCTGGAAAGGCCCATACAACAAAGAATGTCAGGCATCTTTAAAAATCATCTAGTTTAGTGGCCTCAATTTACATAGGAGAGTAATGTCAGCGAAGAGGAGAAAGCTGCCCTAGAGCACACATGAAGTTAGTAACAGAGTTCAATCTAGAACCCAAGTCTTCTGAATCCAAGTCTAAGGTTGCTCTGACTATGGCAGGCTGTTTGAGTGTTTCCTCACAAGCTCTAGAAAGGACAATAATGGTCTACACTTGATATTCAATGTTGGGCATGATGTCAGAATGGATAGCAAGTTGATACTTGGGACTGTCCTGTCTAATGCTGAATGGCTGGTCACTTTCAGCCTAACATATGAACCCTCTTCTGTTCTGAAAGTTGACAAAGAATCACTAAATGTCCAAAGAAAGAATGAACTCAATTTGCCTAATGGAACCAAAGCAGCAGGGAAGACATCATATTCCTGGAAATAAAAAGGTAACTGGCCCTTTTAAAGGCCACAGACCATGCACACAATTGGGATAGACACCAGACTGCCAGGCAGCAGGGAACTGAGGCCATTAATATGCTTTATACTACATTTATAGTGTTATAATTAAGAACAAATTCTGCAGGAGATACTATTAATGAATGCACAAATTAAATTATTATGCACTTCATTTAAGGTATTATAAATACGGTTATTATTGTCACCATTGATCAAGCTGTTAGCTTGTTCCTGCAAAGCCAAGGAGGCCTGGTAGGCAGAAAGGGGGAGCCTGTTTTAGCAAAAAGGCCCAAATGTAGCTGGGCCTGAAGCAGAAAGGCAACAGCCCAAGAGGGTGAATTATGAAACTTCTGCCACTACTGCTCCTAAAACTCTGGTTTTCTATGGCTGAACTCCCTTCCATAACAGCTGTTCTCACTTTCGAGGATCCTCCTGCCTCAGAGTGTCTACAGCTAAATTAAGCCATTTTGTTGTCATTGATTTGTTTAATTCATGTAGCATTCTTTGTGACCCCATTTGGGGTTTTCTTTTGTGAATAATGGAATAACCAAAAGCAAAGAAAATCTGAAATTTCAAGAAAATGCTTCAGGAGGGGCAAATGGAACCTTCATAGGACCTGCAGGGGATGGGAGAGTTCCATGAAGATTCAAAGGCAGTTGGAGCCAGAAAGAGTTGTTCTTCTTATCTAGGACTCTGAGGGAGCTGAATGGGAGAAATACTCATCTCAAATCCCTTTGCCTGAACTGAACTGAATGAAGTTCTTCCTGCCCAACTGAAGACAACCTTTGGAATAGAGACTATATATTTTTTCCCTTAGGGGAATTCAGAGTCATATTCCCAAGAGAGAGCTTTGGTCAAGCCTTCAAAAGTTGCCATAGGAAAGAGATAGTAGGGACCTTTCCCTTTTCCCTCTGCCCTTTCCCTTCCTTTAAAATTAAATTAGATACTTTGAATTATAACATAATTGGTTCAGAGTTTATGTAATAGAAGGGAAATTTCCATTCATCAAGTTTAGAAGGAAAGCTGTGGGGAGTAGACTTATCCTGTAGTCTAACTGACTAACTGACTCCATTAGTGGCTGCTTAGTTCAATGGAAAGAAAGAGGAAATATCACACAGAACTCAGCCCCCAAAAACAGCTGTTCACTAGTCCCTTCCCCTTTTGAGTCCCCCCTTGCTATTACACTTTGCAAAAAGATTGAAGTGTTTTGCCATTTCCTTCTCTATCTCATTTCACAGATGAGGAACAGAGGAAAACAGGATTAAGTGACTTACCAAGGGTCACATAGCTAGTAAGTGCCTGAGGCTGGATTTGAACTCATGACTATGAGTCTTCTTGATTCCAAGCCCAGTATTCTATTCACCATGCCATCTCATTGCCCCCAAATTAAGCCATTAGGTCAACAGAAAAGGGTTCTCCAAGAAATGAGAAGCAGTGTGATTCAATAGAAATTGTAGCAGACCTGTAATCAAGAAACTTGGGCTCACATCCCAATTCAATATTAACAGTGTGATCATAAGAAAGTCATTCAACCACTCTGAGATCATTTTCCCATCCAGAAAATGGGAATAAAAATTGCACTTACCTCTTTGTTGTGAAGCTCAAATAAGTACTTCACAGCCTTAAAGGGCTGGGTAAAAGACACCAATTACAATTTTTCCTCCCTGAATCTCAGGCTCATGGGATGCCACTCACCTTTTCATCAGGAGATGAGAAATTAAGGGTTGGAAATTAAAATATATTCAAGCCAAGGCCATAAACATTTCTGAAGCATCTACTATATTCCAGATATTAGACTGAACTCTGCAAATACAAAGAAAGGCAAAAAATATCCTTGCTCTGAATAAACTCCCTATCTAATGGGACAGCTAAGTACAAATAAGAAATATACAAGACAAACTGGAAATGATCTAAGAGGGAAGACACCTGGATTCAGGAAGATGGGAGAGAATATCTTAGAGAAGGTGTGACTTTAGCTGAGACTTGTAGGAAGCCAAGAAACAGAGATGAGGAGGGAGAGAGTTCCGGGGGGGGTGCGGAGGGGGGGGGTAATCCAAAGCCAATGCTCAGTCAGAAGCCAGGCTGTCTTGTGTGAGGAAGAGCAAGGAGGCCAGTGTCACAGGATCATAGATTAGGGAAAACCCTGAGGTTATACTGAAGCTATAAGGAAGCTCAAGAGATCATTTGGTCCTTCCTTGTGCTTTTATGACGGTAATATTTTAACTTTCTTACTTTACAGATAAGGCAACTAAGATACAAAAAGAACATGGTTTGATGAAGTCACAGAGGTAGTTCAGTGGATAGGACCCTGAACTTGGAGTCAGGAAGACCTAAATTCAAATACAGCCTTAGACACTTGCTAGCTGTGTGACCCTGGGCAAATCGCTTAATCATGCTCTGCCTCAGTTTTCCCTTCTATAAAATAGGAATGATAAAAGCATATACCTCTCAGGGTTGTTGTGAGAATCATGAATGTAAAGTGCTTAGCACAGTGCCTGGCATGTAGTAAACACTTAAATGCTTGTTAAAAAGATAGGGGGCAGCTTAGATGACTCAGTGGATTGAAAGCCAGATCTAGAGACAGGAAGTCCTGGGTTCAAATTTGACCTCAGACACTTCCTAGCTATGGGAACTTGGAGAGGTCACTTAACCCCCATTACCCAACCACTCTTCTGCCTTGGAATCAATACAACGTACTGATTCTAAGACAGAAGGTAAGGGTATTTTTTTTAAGATGCCAGAGTCAAATTTGAACCCTGATCTTCTACTTCCAAGCACTATGCTCTTTCTAACGGGTCCTGTAGGATTGTGGTCCAGATTAACCTTAAATATAGTGGTGAGAGATGTGGAATCAAATCCAGGGTAAAATTCACATCCCTTAGCTTGGTATTTAGAGCTTCAATGTGGCTCTGGTCTCTTTTTATATCCAAATCCCTACACAAACTCTCTGCTTCAATGAAATCACTCTTAAATGTTCCCTGGGTTTTCTGGGTCCACATTTTTCTTATTAATATTAATGTTTCATATGTATTATATTCTCCTCTATTAGACTGTAGGCTTGTTGTGGGCAGGAAATAGGAGGCAATGTGGTACAATAGAAAGGGCAGTGGTTTGAGTCTGAGAACCTGACCTGAGAAGATAACACTCATGGCAAACATAAAAGCTACACAAGTATTTGAAGGGCTGTCATGTGGTGGAGGGATTAGTCATGTTTTGTTTAGCTCTAGAGGGCAAAACCAGGGCTACTAGCTGGAGGTTTTGGAAAAGCAGATTTCAGTCTGGTGTAAGGGAAATCTTCCCAATGACTAAGCTGGCTGAAAGTAAATAGGTTCCCTCAAGAGTGGCTATGTTCTCTTCCCCTTCATATGCTTTTAAGCAGAAGCTGGACAACCATACATTAGAGGTGTTATTGTGGAGAATCCTTTTGTCTGTGGATTAGATAAAATGACCACTAAGAACCTTTTCAACTCCTGAATCCTATGACCTCACAATTCTGGACACAAATTCAAACCTTGATTCTGATGTTTATTACCTGTGTGACCCTAGGCAAATCAATTTATTTCCTTAGACCTCAGTTTACTCACCTATAAACTGGGGGTGAGGAGTTAGAGTAGCTGGTTCTGAGGCCCCTTCTAGTTCTAGAACTGAATATTATTTGTTCATTTTTAGATTCTAGCACCAAGTTAGATTGGATGGGATCTGAGATCCCTTCAAGTTATAAAACTGACTATTATTTATTAACTTTCAGACCTTCAGCACCAAGGAGGCACTTAATAATAAAAATTAGGAATTATGCAAATCAAGTGACTAAATTATCCAGACCCTTTGACCTAGAGATTCCACTACCACTCTTAGGCTGTCATTGATAAGAAGAAAGTCCCGAAATATAACAAAATATTTATGCAGCACTTTTTGTGGTGGCAAAGACTTAGAAACAAAATAGATGTCCATTAATGGGAGAATGGCTAGATAATCTGACATATAAACATACTGGAATATTATCATTCTGTAAGAAATGTTGACTATCGTGACTATATAGAGAAGCATGGAAAGACTATATATGAACTGACACAAAGTGAGATATGCAGAATAAAGAAAGAAATATACAATGAGAATAACAGTATAAACTGGAAAGAACAACCACCACAAAACAATGAATGTTGCAAAATTACAAATAGCTAGGTTGACTTCAGAAAAGAGATTTGAAAAGATGCCCCATTCCTCCATTACAGAGATGAAAGACTCAAAGGTGTGGAAAATTGCACATATTTTCAATTTTTTTTCAATGTATTGATTGGTCTGCATGATTGTTTTCTCTCTTTGTCCTATTACTTTTTTTTCCTTTGGGAAAAAATCATTATATAGGATGGAGGAAGAAAGAACACAGGGAAAATTTTAGGTGATATAAAACCAAAAAATACCAATAAAAAGGCAATTTTCAAAAATAAAAAGCTCTATTTTAATATAGCATACTAAGGTCTAGACAGTGATTTCTTAATAATAAACTCTATGACCCAAATAGTGCAAACATTATTATCATCACTTTGCAAATGAAGAAATGGAGATTGCTAGATGATATAATAGAAGAAGTGCCTGTCTTGGAGTCAGGATAAACCCAAGTTTGAATCCTACTTCAGATACTAATTGTAACATCCTAGACAAGTCAATGGCAGGCTCTCAGCCTCCATTTTGTCGTCTATAAAATGGGGATAAAAAAGCATCTAGATCAAAGAGTAAGGAATAAATAATGATAATTTATATAAATGTTTGCTGTTATTATTATTATTACTATGCCTCACTGCCTCTCAGTTCTAGTCCCATCTAAAATGCTCTTTTCTCCAAAAACCTCCTGAAGGAAATCTTCCAGCCCACACTGATTTTTCCATTCTAAAAATACTTACAACTCCTCCTGTATGTTCCCTTCAGTAGGTACTCAGTAAACACCTCCTGGTGCATTTAACAGCTTCTACTTAGCACAGGTTCATGCTCAATAACCATGTGCCAATTGTCTGGTTTCCATTCAGTATCTTGTGGCACAAACAGAGCCCCACAATTGGTGCTCAAGAGATGCCTGGCTTGAAACTGCCTAAGATTTCTGGGAAGTTTTCTAATTGGAGGGTCATCTTGCTTTACTCAATAGTGCTATTTCCCCATGAACTCACAAAAAGTTCAATTCACAAAACAGGGCATCTAAGCTTTGAGATACAGGGGCCAATCATGGTGCCCTGCCTCCCCCCCACAGATCTCTGAATACCCTACAGATGAGTCAACTGGTCTTTGCTGAAAGAAAGTCTGCATGCACTCAGACTGTATATGGCATAGATCTCAGAAGCACAGAGAGCAAGAGACGGACCCAAAGTAATGCAGCTCTCTCACCACTGATGTTCTATATCAGTATTTCCTTCACACTAATTGACCTCCCATTTCTTTAAATAGGAATCCCCCATGATGAATGGTGACCCATTCCACATGCCCTCATATTTCCCTGGCTGACTCATTAGCAGCTTCAGGATTCCAATCCATTATCTTCTCCCTTCCATATATATCTTCTATACTGAACTATTACATGTGCCATCTTCATTGGAATGTGAACTTCTTGAGGGCAGGTACTATATTTTTCCCCCTTTGTTGCATCCCTAGCACTTAGGAGAGGACGTGACACATAAGATGCTCTTTATAAATACTTGTTGACTGATCCACTATAAATTTTAAATTCAAGTAAATGATTGTTTCATGAATTGCTGCAAGTGCCAGCCTCCGATCTAAGTGTTGCAAATGAAAAGACAAAAGAGAAACAGATCCTTCTTTGAAGAAGCTCCTACCCTCATCAAGGAAATAAGATGAACCCAAATACCTACATGACCAAGAGATCAAGAGTTGGAAGGGACCTTGGAGGTAAGAGTCCAACCCTCTCCTTTCACCAAGAAAAAGTGCTATTCAGAGAAATCAAGGGGCTTGCAATCCAAAATCAAATGATATATACAAAGAGGTCCACACAAAGGGTAAGAGAGATAAAGAAGAGAGGTCACTTCTAGCTGGGAGAAGCCATGAAAGGTTTTGTGGATTGGCCAGGCTCTGAATTTGTCTTACAAGCAAGATGGACAGACTTGCAGGAGCTGTTTTAGCCATTTGGATCCAGTTCCAAAATCTTACCTGGCCAGGGATGAGACTACTTTCTTAGTTACAAATACACACTCCTTTCTCTTAGTAATTGTGAGTTTGCTCAATATCTGATCTGATCATTTAAAATTCTTGATTTGACATGCCCTAACTTGCATATGACCATCTCAATTGTAATTTAAAAAATTTATCCATTCTATAATTCAAACTACACTAACAAGTTATTGCCTAGTTAAGATTTTGAAGGTATATGCTCCAATGGATAGATAAGAAATCTTTATATTTGGCTCTTTCCCTCCTTCAACATTTCTGGAGAACACTGAAGAACCTGGAAATAGTTTGTTCTTTTAAATATAGTAAACATTTCCTTTTCAACCTTGGCTATGCTATGAATTTGTACAGTTAATGAAGAAAGAATTGGCTAAGCAAAGATAAACTTGGCCAAATGTTCCCAAAGCCAAAATTAGCCAAGAGATTTTCTGGTAATGATGAGTCAACAAGATTTGTGAAATTGTCTATGTTCCCCAGAAGAATGTGAAACAGGCCAGGAGTGGTGGTGCAGGCCTGTTGCTATAGTGGCTGACACTGGTAGATTGCTTGAGCGCAAGAGTTCTGAGCTGCTATTAGCTAAGTCAACTGGATATCTACTTTAAGTTTGGAATAACTACGGTGAGTCCTTGGGAATGAGGCTGTCTAGGGAAGAATGAACCAGCTTAGGTTAGAAATACTGTGCCAAACAATGATTACTACACTTCCAGTCTGAGAAAGAGAAGGAAGTAAGGAGGAAGGAAGGAAGGAAGGAAGGAAGGAAGGAAGGAAGGAAGGAAGGAAGGAAGGAAGGAAGGGAGTGAGGAAGGGAGGGAGGGAGGAAAGGAGGGAGGGAGGAAAGGAGGGAGGAAAGGAGGGAGGGAGGGAAGGAGGGAGGAAAGGAGGGAGGAAAGGAGGGAAAGAGAGAGAGGGAGGGAGGAAGGCAGGAAGGGAGGGAGGGAGAGAAGAAGGTAGAAAAGGAGAACAGAAACCTAATGATAATACTCAAAGAGTCTATGAACATAGTAATAATTCAAAAATGCTTTTTTTCTTGCACAGACAATTCAGCTATTGATAAAGATGACAATCTATTTTCTCAATTTAGATTCAGCCATCCTATGATCTAAGATCATAAGATTTGGAACTAGAAGGAAATTTAGATACCATGGAATCTATCCCCTTCATTTAACAGTAAGATAACAGACACTCCCCCCTCCAGGCAGTGAAGTAATTTGCCAAGGCAGTAAGTTATGAGGCCAGAATTTTAAACTAGGTTTCCTATATAAAGAATCAGTCTGCTCACCCTCACCTCCCCATACCACAGCCTCTTTCTTCACCCTGTCTTTCTGCTGGTCCACCTCCCACTTGACCTCATAGAGCAAAGGGTTACAGAACAAAATCCAATCTGGCTGCTCCCTGTTGGCAAGGCCCTCGACTCTCTTTAGACAGTTTGCCAACCAGCTGCTGTGTAGCTAATGTTCCAAGGCGAGACCATTTGGAATGGGATTCAGCAGGTGGTGGCAGCCAATCAGCCCTGAGGGGGGCACTGATCTGAGTATGATTTGCCTGATGTCCCTTCTATCTTGGCTGATGCTAGAAAAGTACAGGAAATAATCCCTCATGCTATGAGAGAGAGAGAAAGAGAGAGAGAGAGATGCATTGGAAATCCAAGTTTTCTCTTTCTTGAGTGCTTCTGTTTACCCCTTTACCCACATTTCTCTGAATTCTGTGAGGATATAATATAGCTTGATTGTGGTAGAAAGAAAACTAAACGTGGAGTCAGAAAACCTGTGTAACTTTGTCTTTGATCACTAGATCCATTACTTGAGGATGCAACCAAAGAACCTGGCTGTTGACTAAAGAATGCTCTCTTAATGCTTTGAAAATAATTTTGCCCAAAGCATTTGCCATCTAAATAGATTTATTCTCCTCTCCCTTGGCATAGCAGGGCTACACTTCACTTGGGGACAATATTGCTTCAGTTTACATATCATTTGGGGCCCTTGGAGAAGTAAAATGGAAAAGTCATAGTAATCTTCTCACTCCTTCATAAAGTCACAAACAAGATTATCCCAGACAGGTCCTTTGCTGACTCTAGAATTATAAAGATCCAACAGTGAAGATAAGAAGGTGTAGGGCATTTGGTGTAAGGCATTGGAATTCTGGATTCATGAGTTCTATTACTTATTACTTTGTGACTGTGAGCAAGTTCCTTAACCTTTTTAGGTTTTTTCATCTCCAAAAAGGGAGAGGACTGGTAAAATATACTCTTGCAGCTTCATTTTATGTGATTTTATTCTTTTCAAAGAATTTTCACAAGAATTCCCTCTTTTGATCCTCACAACACCCCAGGAAAGAGTTAGGGCAGGGATTACTTGACAGATGTGGACACTGAGAAATTCAGAAATGAGTTGCCCCAGGTTGCATAGCTAATCAATGGCAGAACTGAGCCAAAATCTTAGTCCCATGACTCCCAAAATAGGTCTCTTTCCACCTGACCTATCAGCTGGGTGGGGAAAAAAATGAAGAAACTCCAGAGGAAAATGCAGAGCAGGGAGCTATTCCACTACCTTGGACAGCTCCCCAATGTGTAGGCAGGCCCCTGTTGGGTGAGTTCCGACTATACTTCATAGCTTGATTTAATGAGGCAATTAAAACTCAGTGCATTCCCCAGGGATGCTGCTGCTGCCTGGATCTGTTGTGCTTCCACTCACTGGCTCCTTAGGTTGAAGAATTTAAAAGGTTCCTATTTGTTCCATTGCCCCCAGTGAGAAAGAGAGGATGTTTCAGAGGGAGTTTCTCAGTTTCCTTACCCCTAACAGATAAGGAGGAGAGGAGTCTCTAGAGCTCTTAAGTTCCAAGAATTGTGCTTTCAACAAAGTTCAAAGGATTATAGACATTCATTCCACCAACAGTACTGTGGTGGAAAGAGTACTTGAGGAAACATTGAGACAGGAAAGGAAAAGGCTAGGGACTCCAAGGTACTAGGCAGGAAGAATGAGTCTTGGTGGACTACCCTCCAAAGAGGTGGGAGAATTTATTCTAGAATCAAATGTCATCCTATTTCACCTTTTTGTCAAATAAAGTGAAAGAAAAGAGGATGAGTAGGTAGTTCTTGCAAGTCAGAGGTGGGAGAATCATATAGATCTACCCTAAAACCTTCAAAAGATCTAGGCCATTGCTGAGGTTTCTAGGGCTTTTACAAAGTTCATCAATCATTACAGCTGAAAAAGATCTTTCTAGATCAGCAGTCTTTAACTTCTTTCATTCCATGGACCCCTTTAGCACTCCAGTGAAGCCGATAGATACCCTTTCTCATAATAATGTTTTTAAATGCATAAAATAAAATACAAAAGATTATAAAGAAATTGAAATACAGTTATCAAAATGTTTTTAAAACATGTTCCTGGACCTCAGGCTAAGAATCCTTCTCCTAGATTATCCAGTCCAACTCTTTCATTATATAGAGAAAGAAACTAAGGTCCAGGGAGAAAAAACAAGTTTCCCAAAGTCATAAAACAAATGGGTGACAGAGCCAAGAGTAAAACCCAGTCTAATGAACTTTCTATAGCATCAGGCTAACTACCTTCATGTATAATCAAAGAACAGTGCAGGCCTCTTGAAAAGCTCTGAAAAGCATCCAATTTACCTGCAATACTACCCCTCTGCAATATGGGATGTTTCCTCTTGGTGGTGATCCCTTTTCCCTTTCTCAAACCCTTTGGGTGCTCCCAACTTCATGCTCACAGGCTCTCATATCACTCTTCTACACTGAGCTGTGTCAGCAAATAATAGCTTAGAACAAGATCACAACTCTACCCCTCTGGAATAATATTGATATTTATATTTTAAATGACATTTTACCAGAGAGGAAAGCTCTAAAATGAAGGAATGAAACTTAAGTTATAAGACTTATGGCATCAATCATTAGACAAAACAATTACAAGTGTGGAATATCCAGCTCCCCCTGAAATTATTCAATGTAGGCAGTCACCTATTTTACCCATGGATAAGATTACAGATGGCTGAGGGACAGAAGCTCACGTATCACTACTTAAGCACAATCAAGCTGCTCCATGACAACTAAGTGGTTCATATCAGCCTTTGAGAGATGAATAGATATATGCCTGGCCATATCTAATGAATATTTCTCTCTTCTCTTACATCCAACTAGTCTATGTGGGAGATGTCTTGGCAATGAAGATGCCAGAAAGGGCGGCAGCTGGGAAATAATTACATCTTTGGGGTTTTACCAGGAACAAGGTACAGCCAAGCATTCTTCATCTCCCCCACATCTGGTTAGCTCATGATAGATCTTCCTCTCCCCCACAACAACCCCAAGCTGGGGGCCTTTAAATCCAAATTGTCTTAGAAGCACAGGACCCTTTTCTGACATTAATCCAGGAATGATGATCAGAATGGACTGACACCTATTTTTTGTGGTTGTGATAGAGGATTTTCTGGAGATCAGTCATTTTCTCTCCCAAAATTAAGCAATGAAACATCAATATCCTCAAGTGATATTTTTTTTGTACTTTTAACTTGACTTTAATGCAGATTATTTTAAACACAATGTCAGAGCTGGAAAAAGATGCAGAATTTTAGCACAGCTAGGGCCCCTAGAGATCAAAATAGTCCAAACCACTACTAATTTTAAAGATGAAGAAACTGAGGCCTAAAAAGAGAAACACAAAGTCACACAAAACCAGTATCAGAGCTACACTAGAATCCAAACTTCCTGATTCTCATTGTTTCTATGAAATGAGGCTAATCCCTTACCCTCTTGTCCCTCTGCCTATTAGTAACCATGACTCACCAAACCCTAACCCCAGGTTACTGTTTCCATCCAACTTTGCTGTTCCTACTTTAGTACTTATGAAAGTTTTCATAGAAAATCATGTAAGCATATTAACTGGGTTTGCTAGGGGCAACGAGGTGATAAAGCAATGGACCTAGAGTTAGGAAGATTCCCTTTCAGTCAAACATCAAATACTTACTAATTGTGTAATTCTGAGCAAGTCTCTTAGTATTTATCTGATTCACATTCCTCATTTATAAAATGGGTAGCATCTACCACCTGGTCTTGTGAGGATAAAATGAGAATATTTGTAAAGTGTAAGAATGAAAGGAAAAAGGAAAGGAGTAGAATTTGGACACAAGCCCTTACTTACATTTCTACAAAACCATTTTGCAAACTTTAAATTGATATTTAAATGCTAGTTGTAGTAGAGTGGCAATAGCACTAGAAGTATTATCATTTACATTTGTGTTATTTAAACTCAATGGATGAGGCTGTTAAGTGGTTCAGTGAGAGTGATGGATCTGGATTCAGGAAGACCTAAGTTCAAATCTGGTCTCAGATATTTCCTAGTTGTGTGACCCCAAACAAGTCATTTAACCCTCATTGCCTAGCCCTTACCAATCTTCTACCTTGGAACCAATAGACACTATTAATTCTAAGATGGAAGGTAGTAGTTTAAGAGAATACTTTAAGTAAATAAATATTTATAGGATTAAATAAAAACATCCAAAAATCAGCCCAAGATCTCTATCTGATGTCATGATAATGACAAATTTGAATCTGTAATTGGTTGAGTCACCTTTTAGAAGTCAAGGAAATTGAGTTGAGAGTGGGAGTGGGGTGAAATCCCTCTCGACGCATATTTCCTGACATGGCACATTTTCACCAATCAAATATTCATTAAATGCTCATACTACTTCCAGGAACTATGTTAGATGTAGAATGTCTGAGCCACAAGGAATGGTAGAGCTCATGGAATAGAAATACTTTATTTGTGGAGGAAAGAGCGGAATTCCAGGTCATTGTTTAATGAATTGAATATCAAATCCTATTTGTGAATTAGGTATTCCTTGGTTCTTAGACAGGTTTGGATAGCCTGGGGATTAGGCCAGTCCACAGTGTATATTAGACCAGCTGCTGTACCTCCCCACTTTTTTCTTCCTTTATTCATAGTTCCCTATATATCTTAAAAATAAGACCAAAGAAACTAATGCAAAGATTTTTTTCCCAATTTTACTAATTCCCTTCTAATTTTAGCTGCATTGGTTTTGTTTATACCAAAGTTTTTAATTTATATACTGAAAATTGTCCATTTTATGATCTGTGATCCTCTCTAACTCATGGTCATGGATTTTTCCTTTTCAATAGATCTGAATGGCAATTTCTTCCTTGCTCCTCTAATATGTTTCTGAAGCCACCTTTGATGTATAAGTCATGTTCCCATTTGGAGCTTATCATGGTATATGGTGAGATGTTGATTTATACTGAATTTCTGCCAAAGGGCTTTCCAGTTGCTCAATGTGCTTCAGGACACATAACCTTAGGGAACTAAAATCCAAAGGCAAATCCCTCAAAGGATAAGTGGAAGCTGAAGCTTGAATAGATATAGTTTGATTATAGAAGACCTTGAAAACCAAGCAAAATAATTAAAACTTAATGAAGTTGACAATATCTTCTCCAACTTTATAAGAAGTTATGGAATGAGTTACCATTCACAGATAGCAGACCATTATCTGAGTTCAGACAATAGGAATGAGCAGCAAAGCTGTTTTAATTCCACAGTTCAAACACCAGTGTTTCTGCCTCTGCTACAAAGTATTCTAGCCACTGACCCCTTAAGGATAAAATTCTATGAATGCTCAGAGCTGTTTGATTATTAGGCTGAATTTAAATCATCCCATAGAGATACAGCTTCAAAATCCCGAATTTTCCTGATTAGCCATCAACAGGGTCCAACATCTGTGTATAATTATTCATTTCTCTTGGGTAGGTCTATCTAATGCAGAATCAAAGAATCACAAGATTGTAAGACTCACCAGATCCACTCTATTCAAACCTATATATGAACAAGAATCCCTTCTACTAACCTAAGAAATTATTATCTCACCTTTGGTTAAAGACTTTTGATGAGGAGGAAGCTGGGTGGCTCAGTGGACTAAAAGCCAGGCTTAGAAATAGATGATCCTTAGTTCAAATCTGGCTTCAGATACTTCCTAGATGTGTGACCTTGGGCAATTCACTTAACCCCCATTGACTAGCCTTTACTGCTCTTCTGCCTTGGAACCAATACACAGTACTGATTCTAAGAAGGAATGTATGGGTTTAAAATAAAAAGATCTTTGATGAGAGGAAACCTCTTACTTCCCAAAGCATTCTATTCTAAATCCCCCTCCTAATTCACAAATCTTTTCTTCAAGCTAATCAGTTCTAGTTCTTAATATAACATGATAGCCAGGGCTCTCACCATCTTCATTGCCCTTTCTAGACATGCTTTTGTTCATCAGTGTGTCCCCAAATATGACACCCTAAACCAAATATAGTAACCACATATGGTCTTTTAAAAAATCCTTATCTTCTGTCTTAGAATTAAAACTAAGTATAGATTCTAAGGCAGAAGAGCAGTAAGGGCTGGACAACTGGGGTTTAGTGACTTGCCCAGGGTAACACAGCTAGGAAGTGTCTGAGATGGATTTGAATCTAGATCTTTTTGACTCCAGGCCTGGAGGCTCTATCCAGCATGATACCTAGCTGCCCCCTACATATGGTCTTATCCAATGTTATTGGAGGAATGTAAACCTTAAAATTGCAGAGGAGGGGGCTGTGTCCGGCTGAGCCCAGGTGAGCGGGCGGCCAACCGCACCCCCCCTTACCCAAATCTCTAGAGAGGTAGCGGCGCTTCCTGAGACTGCCCGCTACTAGCCCCGCATGGGCCCTGGGCTCCGCAACTCGGCACAATCTGGGCCGCCTCAAGCAGCCTCGCGCCGCCGTCGCCTAGGTCTAGCTTAACCCAGGACCGCCCAGAGGTCTGTGGCTTTGCCCATGTCTGTTGAAGGTCATATTCTCAAATAATTAAATCTTTGATCCTTTGCTACCGCCCTTCCTAAATCCTGTTACCCTGAGTAGGGTAGAGATTGGAATAATTAAATTTTGGTCTATGCTGCAGCCCTTCCTAAATCCTGTTAGGACTGAGTAGGGTGGAGATTGTAATTTCCAAGACCTGGTTCTGTCATTCCAAGTATCTCTATTGTATCAATTCTAAAATCAATCATGACTCAAAGAAATTCCTGTTCTATGCTTAAGCATAGGTCAAAGCCCTTTCCATTGTTCAGCAAAAGGTTTCTGTCCTAAAGTAATCTTAAGAAGGGAGGAGGAGGAACCTCCCATGCCAATGGGGTTCACATTCCAATAGACTATCACTAAGAAATTTTCCAAGTATGAAATTTCCCAATGGTGAAATTTCCAACATTTATAAGTCTAAGAAATTTTAAGGTTTACAGGAACAAATGAGATAACATTTATAAATAGATTTATGTATAAGCCAATTAAATATATTTTATTAATGTTATATGTGTTTAGCTTAGTGCTTGATACATAGTAGGTATTCAATAATTGCTCATTCCCTTCCCCTTTCCATGGCAAAATGTAGTGGGATATTGCCTGCTTTGTTCTGGACATGGTTGCTTTTTTAATGTAGTCTAAGGT
The DNA here is from genome assembly GCF_027887165.1 of Monodelphis domestica. Classification (NCBI taxonomy): domain Eukaryota; kingdom Metazoa; phylum Chordata; class Mammalia; order Didelphimorphia; family Didelphidae; genus Monodelphis; species Monodelphis domestica. Next base: position 58,030,716 of record NC_077233.1, on the reverse strand, counting down.
CCCATTTGCTTTTTGAGGCATTCATATCACATTTACTTATATTGAGTTTTCAGGCCACTCAAAGCCACAAATCACTTGTATTCTTTGTTAGGAGACTTTTTTAAAGCCCAAAGTATTTAAAAGAATTTCAGAGCTAGAAGTATCCTTAGAATACATTGTGGATTTGGAGGCATCTGAGACTATAAAATGCTATCATTGGAAGGGTCTTTAAAGTATGTAATGGGGGAAGGGGGCAGCTAGGTAGCATAATGGATAGAGCACCAGGCTTGGAGTTGGGAGGACCTGGGTCAAATTTGTCCTTTGACATTTCTTAGCTGTGTGACCATAGGGAAGACAATTAAACCAAACTGCTTAGCCCTTACCATTCTACTGCCTTAGAATGAACACTTAGTATTGATTCTAAGACAAAAGGGAAGGTGTTTTTTTGAATTATGTAATGGAGAAAGGGTGGAACTAAGATGGTGGTGTAGTAACAGCCAAAGCAGAAACCACTCTGACTCTCCTTCTAAGTATATAATGGAGGTGAGGGGCAGCTAGTCAGCACAGTGAATAGAGAGCCAGGCCTAGAACCTGGGTTCAAATCTGGCCTCAGACACTTCCTAGCCAAGGGACCCTGAGTAAGTCATCTAACCCTAATTGCCCAGCTCTTTTTGCCCTTATTTCTTAGAATTGATACTAAGACAGAAGATAAAGGTTTTTAAAAAGAAAAATAAAATACGTAATGAAACTAGAAAAGTCTTCAGGATATGTGATGCTAGTTTTGGAAGGAACTTTATAGATTATCTAAGTCCGACTCCTTGATTTTACTGTTGAGGATATTGAGGTATTGAGAGGTGAAGTGGGTTCACACACAAAAAATAGCCAGTGACAGAACTGACAATGAAATGAGTCTTCGTCTTTCTGAACACTATGGCTACATGGATACTTCTTACTTACAGACAGCAGTTTTCTTGGTGATGTCACATGAAGGGGCTGAGATGCTTTTTTTCCTTAAAATAATTCTCCCTAACCCCATGCTTGGAATTACACCAAGAGCAATTGAGTTTTGAATTGCTGAATACAGCTCTCTTCCAGTGTATCCTCTCTTAAAATGTAAATATGCTGCATCTCCCAGATATTTTATGTGAGTCAACAGAGCTCTTTAGTATCTTAGTCATTAGGAAGAGGGTATGTAGAGTGATAGGAAGAACAGTGAACTGATAAGACGGAGACCTGAGTTCTAGTCCTAATCCACCAATTTGCCTAATTGGGCAAATCACTTCATGTTCAGTAAATGCGAGTTATAATTATTTCCTCATGGATGGGAGGGAGACAAAAGGGGTCAGATGGATACATGATCTCAAGAGTCCTCCCCAGCCCTCACCTTCAAGAAATCTCCATCTCAAACTATACCATTAGGATCCAATGGGGCTTCTATTGTTCTCTTTTTAGAAATATTTGTTGAAATCCTCCCAAGTGGTTAGCCCAAGGATGTGAAACAGATACTGGGGGTGGGGAGAGGAGGGAGAATGAGAGGGAGAGAGATGAATGGATCTCTCTCAACTCTTCTCAATGCAAGATCACTAATTAAGCACCTATGATATGCAAGGCAGAGAAACATTCTAAAACAATGTGGGGAGAGCTGTCCTTGATGCCAGGAAGAACTGAGTTCAAGTGTTCCCTTTGAGTCATACTGGCTAAGTGATGTTGGGAAAGTCACTCAGCCTCTCAGTAGTCTGGACAGTTCTTTAAGGCGATATAGGTTGAAGAGAACATGCTGCCTGGAAGTGGTGGAAAGAATTTCCCCTCTTCAGAGTGGTTTCTATCAATGAAATCACAGGTCAGATCCCATCTTCTTTCACTGGGTAAGGCAACTGAGATAAATATTTCTTGCCTTCAATGTACTTACAGAAAATTATAATAAATATTGGATGTGATGAGACAAAGGAGGAAATACAAAGTGAAATGAAGTAAACAAGCACTTCTTAAGAGTCCCAGGCATGGTGCTAAGCCCTTGTAAAGATATGAACAAAAAAGTGTTCTACGATTTGGGGATAGAATACTTTCAGCTGAGGAGTATCAAGGAAGGCTTCATGCAGGAAGTATCATTTGTGCTGAGGTTTAAAGAAGCAAAGATGTGTGAAAGGTCAAAATGAGAAGTGACTACATTTCAAGTATAGGAGATGACTAGGGCAACTTCACAGAGGAAGGAAGAGACAGAGTGAGGATGGGAACTTCTCATAAACTGATTCAGGTTGAATGTGTGGTGCATGAAGTAGAGCAGTGTGAAATTAGACTAGAAAGGGAATTTGGGGCCAGATTTTGGAGGTCTTGTCTACCAGGCTAAGATCATTTCTCCCAAAGGCAACAAAGAACTACCAAAGATTTTTTAGCCTTACAGGAGAGTGATATTTTCAGATATGTGAGTTAGGAATATTATTTTGACAGATTTTCAAAGGATGTTGAAATAGAAAGAGAAGAGACTTGGAAAGAGAGGATAATTAGAAGATATCTTATAACTGTCCAGGATTGGGCTGGAATAAGTTACCCATTCTCAAATGTTTATAAGAAAAAAAGGAATGCTCCTTCTGGTGATAAAAGGTATGGAAAGGATTCTGGACTTAAAGTGAAGTTAGATCCAATAACTTCTGAGGTCTCTCACAGAGCTGAGATTCTTTGGATCATACCTAAATTTAGAAAGTATCTCAGAAGCCATTTAGTCCAATGGTCTCATTTTTCAGCTGGGAAAACTGAGGTCTAGTGAGATTACATTCTACCTAAAGTCACTTAGCTATGGAAAAGTCAGAGGTAGGATTTGAACCTAGGTCCTCTCACTTCAGAGTCAGTGCTCTTTTCCTACCTCCCCCAGGAATTTTGTAACTGTTAACACGCAGTTTATAATCCAAGTATAATAGATCAAGCATTCACTAAGGGTCCCAAATGACAGGTGATTTAGTTCTTGAGAGTAGAGACCTAGTTCCATGTAAGCTGGGGCAAAAAATATTTCCCATCCTTGAATCCTAAAACCTATAGCCTTGTTTCATCAGATCCTGAACATATCATTGGCCTTTTGTCTTTAAATCTATTCAGTGTTTAAATAAAACAGAAGCATCAGTGTAGAGAAGTGGTACCTGCCAGCCTTGCAATTTTAAGCCAGCCTACTGGGCCAGATCACTGGTCAGTGTTCAGAGGAAAGACAAGAAAATACTTGTTTCCATTAAGCCCAAATGTCACGTCTATTTTAATGTCTGTTGGGGGAAGGTAGAGCCCTTGGGCCTTCTTCCTAATGAAAATTTAGACATCATATTAAGTAGATCAGGAAGTCAGAGGCAGATATCAAACATGCAACCAATAAATATTTATTGTCTACTACGTGCCAGGTATTGTTCTACGTACTGAGGTTACAAAAACGGGCAAATGGCAGATCTTGCCCTTAAGGAGCTTACAGTCTAATAAGGGAGATCATTAGCAAATAAATACATACAAAACAAGTTCTATACAGGATAAATAGGAAATAATAAAAAGAGGAAAAGGACAGAGAGGTGGTACAGTGAATAGAGGGCTGGACCTAGATCCAGGAAGACCTGAATTCAAATCCAGCTACTAATACATATGGGTTATGTGCCCCAGGATGTCACTTACCCTTGTTTGCTTCAGTTTCCTCATCTGTAAAATGAGCTGAAGAAGGGAATGGCAAATCATTCCAGAGTCTTTGATAAGGAAATCCCAAATGGAGTCATGAAGAATCAAATAGGACTGAAATGACTGAACAATAGCCACAAAGAGGAAAAGCACTTTAAAAAAAATTTTAAGACTATAATAGAAGGAGAAGGAGGAGGAGGAGGAGGAAGAGGAGGAGGAGGAGGAGGAAGGGGGAAGGAAGAGGAGGGGAAGGAGGGGGAGGAAGAGGAGGGGAGGAGGAGGAAAGAATGGAAGGAAGGAAGGAAGGAAGAAAGGAAGGAAGGAAAGAAGGAAGGAAGGAAGGAAGGAAGGAAGGAAGGAAGGAAGGAAGGAAGGAAGGAAGGAAGGAAAGAAGGAAAGAAGGAAGGGAGGGAGGGAGGCAGGGAGGGAGGGAGAGAGGGAAGGAGGGAGGGAGGAAGGAAGGAAGGAAGGAAGGAAGGAAGGAAGGAAGGAAGGAAGGCAGGAAGGCAGGAAGGAAGGAAGGAAGGAAGGAAGGCAGGAAGGAAGGAAGGAAGGAAGGAAGGAAGGAAGGAAGGAAGGAAGGAAGGAAGGAAGGAAGGAGAGAGGGAGGGGGAAAGTGCAGGTATAATATATTTTGGTCAGCAGTCACCCAGCCACCTTTAGTTGTTTCTCAAAGGGCAGATGACATTTTTAATCATAAATCACTGGCTTTGTCTTAGATCACTGAATTGCCGATAATAACTAGGTCATTCACAGTTGTTCATCAATTGCTGTTACTGTGTACAACATTCTTCTGGTTCAGCTCACTTCACTTTGCATCAATTCATGTAAGTCCAAATATTTCTGAAATCATCCTGCTCATAATTTCTTATAGTACAATAATACTCCATCACAATCATATACCATTCCCCAGTTGACAGACAACTCCTCAGTTTCCTCTTCTTTGCTACCACAAAAAGAGCTGCCATAAGTATTTTCTTACAAATAAGTCTCTCCCATGCTTTTTAATCTCTTTTGGACACAGATCTAGTAATGGTATTGCTGGATCAAAGTTTATGCAAAGTTTTAGAGTCTTTTGGGAATAGTTACAAATTGCTCTTCAAAATAGTTGGATCAGATCACAACTCCACCAACAATGTCCCAATTTTGCCACATTCCCTCCAACATTTATTATTTTCTTTTTTTCTTATATTGACCTATCTGAAAGATGTGAAGTGGTACTTCAGGGTTGTTTTCATTTCATTTCTCTAGAGCATCTGGAAAGCATTAACATTAAGAAAGCTTCCTGTAGAAAGTAGGATTTTAGTTGGAATTTAGATGGAAAATGCTTTCCAAACATTTCAATATTGATGTTTGTCTATAAAGGAGATATTGCCATGGATTTGTTCAAGTTGAGGCAAGCAAAGTAGAGGCAGGAGAGAGCAGAGTATAAGAGTTGGTCTCAGAGTTAGGAGGTTTATGGGTTCCATTCCAATCTCTGCAACTTCCTAACTATGTCATTTCACCTATACAACTGTAAGGCATGGTTTGTTTGTTTTTTGAGTCAATGTTGTCAATAGCTTCAGATCTAGTCAAGCTTTATTGGCTTGTTGTGTGAACTTGGGTCAACCACTTCACTTTTCATTTAAATTATTAAGTACCTACTACATACAAAGCATTGTGCTCACTAGCAACTGGGGATACCAAGATAAGAAAACAAATTAAATAATCCTTCATCTGAAAGAGCTTGCATTCTACAAGGGCTTTGAAAATTTAGAATTAATAATCAGGATCATGAATTTAGAGCTAGAAGGAACCCTGGAGGTCATCTAGTCCAACCACCCTCAACTTGCTTTCTGTTTGAAAAAAGCTGAGGCCCAAGGAACTTAAGTGACATGTCCAAAGTTATATAGATAGTACATATCAAAGGTGAGATTGAAACTTAGGTCCTCTGACTCCAAAGCCCATATCCTTTCTATTATACAAGTGTAAATGCATATTGATAGGGAATATAGCATCAAAGCTGTAGACCTATCTCCTTCAACTCCTTCATTTAAGGAAATTCAGGCCATGGAAATAAGTGACTTGCCCAAGATCCCACAGGTATCAAATGTCAGAGGTAGGATTTGAATTCAAATCTTCTGACTACAGCAACAGTAGTCACTGTACCCTTTTCTTTTTCCTTCTCCCTTTTCCTTCTGTCTTAGAATCAATACTACTGAAGGTAGAAGAGCTGCAAAGGCTAGGCATTTAGGGTGAAGTGACTTACCTAGGGTCACATAGTTAGGAAGAGTCTGAGGTCAGATTTGAACTCAGGTTCTCTTGACTCCAGGACTGAGTCTCTATCCACTATCTGCCTGGTATAATTGTCTCTTACCACTCTATTTCTAAAGATGTTTGATGACTGACTCAACTTAGAAAATCACTAGCTCCCAGTCCTCTTTGCTGTTGCTGTAGGACCAAACAACTCCATATGCATTGTGTTTATGTTCTATAGATCTATAGATACTCATATATATACACTGTATTTCTTACCTTCACCAGTAGAATGTAAGCTCCTCGAGGATTCCTATCTATGATTTGTCCACACTTGGAATGATGCCCAAGCCATGCTCAAAGTCCAGCCCTTCCTTCATCCATCTCCTCCATGAAGCCTTCCCTACTAACTTCAACCCACATGCACTATCCTGCCCTATCTTGTTATATGTTCTCACATGTGAAACAATCAAAGAACAATACAAACGCCTGCAAACCATGCAGTAAGCCTAGGTGTACAGAGGGTATGGTCTGGGTATGCCAGAACACCCTAGAAGGCATTTTGACCTTCTTCAAGTGTGCTGCATACCTAGTCCACTGCATATACACCATCGGGAGAATGGTAGAGCTATGGTGAAGCAGTCACTAGATTGATTTGTTTTCTAGTCTTGACCCTACCAGCTCACTGATTTGCTGTGTGACATTAAGTAAGTTATTCTCTTCTCTGGGTCTCAATTTTTTCCACAGCTAAGTGAGGTGGTTGATCTATATTATCTCTAATGCCCTTCAAAGCTCTGTTGCAAACTCCCTGGTTTGTGACTTTTTTTTTCTCCTTCCCTCTTTATCTACCAAAATGCTCAGCCACAACCTGATCAAGTGGTAAAACGTTTAATAAAGACATGTTGGTTTGAATGGAACAAATGGCAATGGAACTGACAGAAAATTCTGCTGAAACCAGGACAAACAGTAGGAATCCTAAGTGGTGGGAGACTGTCTTATTTCTAATAATTATTGGTTATAATTATTATATTTTCATTATATATATATTGGTTTTATATATATATATATACATATATATATATATATTGGTTATAATGATAAGGTCATAACCTTAGGGAAGCGATTCTACTTCTCTATGGCTTCTGGGTAGGATGAGAATGGGCCAAATTTCTGCACCTTAAGGCAAAGGTGGATTTCAAAGATCAATTATATGATTTTGAATTTCCCTTTAAGGTAAATGGAGAAAGGACTTTCTTTCTGTCCCAAGCATTACATATATCAGTAAAGCAACGTGAGAACCTGAATGAGGTTTAAACACAAAACATCAAGATCCTGACAGTATTGTTAATCATCCAGGAGATCTTTACTACCCAAACATTTGATGATCACAGAGTAGGTTGAGATACAGCAAAGAGAAGCCTGAAAATAATGAAGACTAACACCAGGAATTCACTGAGGACGACAATAATGAGTCTTGGTGAAAACAGTGAACTTATGGATACATTTTTCCAGTTCCCTTCACTTCTTTTCTCTGTTCTTGGTACTTCAAGTCCTGCTCCCTTGCAGCATCTTCATGGTCCTCAGTGCCATCTTGCTGAGCCCAAATGGCCCTGACAGAAAGAGGTGCTCCCCTGCCTGAAATATCATCCTTCATTTTCCTCTCTTGAATTCCTACCTATTCTTAAAAACCCAACTGAAATGCCATCTCCAAAAAAAGAGATCTTCCCTAATTCCTTTACCTTCTCCTTCTTCCCCTGCGCTTGGTAGCAACCTTCCCCTTCAACCACCACATTACGTTTGCCCTCCAATTCCTTAATGTCCTTGTCATGTAATATTGTGTATGTCCATTATCAGTGTTTGCATACTAATCCCCATTAGGATGTAAACCCCTTTAGGGTAAGGGTTAGGTCTTATCTGAATTCTGTACTTCCTAAATGTTTGTTGAATAAAGACAGCATCAGAGACTCCAGATCTGAAAAAAGAAAGTCACAAAAATTTGCAACCTGGGCTAAGAGGATATCAGAGTCCAAATAAGATAAATATCGTTAATAGTTGAGTCCAACCATAGGAAGATAGCAATGTGTACTTAGGTGTTAGGTGTGGGGTTCCAGAGAAGGTGGAAAAACCCATGATATTGCTGAAGCTTCAAACCTAAGCTTATCAAAACCTCTTAGGAATGGGTGTGAAACCCACTAGTACCTGACACGTAACAGTCAAAACCAGCACCTTTCAGTGCTATCTGAACTTTGCAGGAGATAATCAATCAACAAATATTTACTAAATGTTTACTACATGCCTCTGTCAGTTGATATCCTTCCCAGAAGACCCCTCTCCAACATCCCGACTCCCTGTCTGTCAATCATATCTCTTGCTGTGTTCCATTTCCACTCTGTATTAACACCAAGTACTGTGGAAGGAGCTGGGTATTCAAAGACCAAAAGGAAAATAAAACATCCCTGACCTTGAGGAGTTTGTATTCTATTAAGTAAATGCAAACCAAATGCAATGTGATTAATGGGGTATGTTGGGGGAGAGGGTGGTATTTGAGCTGAGCAAATGAATCTCTAAGGACTGAATGGGTAGAATTAGCCAATGAGGGAGAGATATAGGAGTATCTGCCCAGATCTTTCTAAAGTCCTTTAAAACAGGTGAGGGTAACCAACTCTGCCTATCAATAAGACCTGCCCCGGCTCACAACGATGCACTTTTTAGAGAATAAGAGGATTAAGAGAAGCAATTAAGCATTTGCTGTCAAGTCTGACATTTGGCATCTGCTGGGGCATCTGTCAAGCCTTGGTATTTTTTGTTTCTAAGAGAATGGGGAATAAAAAGCCTATTCCACAGCCCCTAGCAACAGAGCAAAGTTCATTGTCTCCGCATGGTTGTCACCCACCAGAGGAAGCGTGGAAAGAGAAGCCTATTTATTTTCTGTAAATAGGTCTTTGCCTCCCTGGCTGTCTGGACCATTAAAGGGCCTGTGAACAGTAAGGAGGAAATGAGAAGTGACTGGAGGTGATTAGCTGCTCAAATAGATTTCTACCCAGGTCAGCAATCTGGCCTTTTCTGAGGATGCTCTCCGGCTAAGGTCTTACAGGGCTGGACTCGACACTCAGGTTTTTTAAACAAAAGTCTGTCCTCTGTAGCAAAAGTTTCTGCCTACCCCAGTTAGTGCAATTGTCGCTCGTTAATTCTCTTACTCATCCATTCATTCATTCCCTCATCTATTTGACAAACATTTATGAAGCCCCTATAATATATAGGCATCACAGTAGATAAAGGGGTTACAAAGACAAAAAACAAAACAGCCCCTGCCTTCAAGGAGCTTGCATAGAAAATTGATTACTCTCTCTCTCTCTGTCTGTCTCTGTCTCTGTCTCTGTCTCTCTGTCTCTCTCTGCCTCTGCCTCTGTCTCTGTCTCTGTCTCTGTCTCTGTCTCTGTCTCTCTGTCTCTCTCCTCCTTCTCTCTTATCTATCGATACACACACAAACATATATAAATGAAGTAATTTCAGGGAAGAGGACAAGAAGACACTAGCAACTGAAAGAATCAGGATAAGCTTTCATGGAAAGTAGCACTTGAGTTGAGTTTTGAAGGAAGCTAAGAGTTTGTATGAGGCACAGATGAAGAGGGATACTCTTGGCATGGGGACAGCAAAGAACACTTGTCATGAAGATCAAAGGAAAGAATACGTCACATACTTTGCAAACTTTAAAATACTATACAGATGTTAGCCATTTGTTTTGTGTCTGACTCTTCTTGACCCCATGTAGAGTTTTCTTGGCAAAGATACTGGGGTGTTCTACAATTTCCTTCTCCAGCTTGTTTTATAGGTGAGGAAACTGAGGCAAGTGGATAAGATGACTTGGCCAGGGTCACACAGCTAGGAGATATTTGAGGCCAGATTTGAACTCTGGAAGATGAATTTTTCTGATTCCAGGCCTGACACTCTATCCATTGTGCCACCTAGCTGCCCATAACTATTTTTATTATTAATGTCTGTGAAAGTAGCTTCCTGCACTCTCAAGAAAGCATGGTCAGGAGATTTCTGGCTCCAATGAACATAACGGAAGAATATATGGGCTTATATCTGTGGCAATGTCTACACACACACACACACACACACACACACACATACACACCTCAGCTTGATTAAATTTTATTTCTATGGAGCTATAGAAGCATAGTCTCAGCAAAAATAGGCCTCAACAACCAATTAATATAGTCTTTGCCTGCAAAAGAATACCCTTTCGAGGTGCAGTTGGATGGCTCAATGTATTAAGAGCCAGGCTTATACAGGGGAGTTCCTGGATTCAAATCTGCCCTCAGATGCTTCCTAGCTGTATGACCCTGGGAAAGTCACTTAACCCTCCTTGCCTAGCCCTTACCACTTTTCTGCCTTGGAACCAATGCAAAATATTGATTCTAAGATGGAAGGTAAGGTTTTTTTTTTTTTTTAAAGAAGACCCTTTCCAACATATCAACTAGGGCTAATTCTGCCTGTGCTTGAAGTTTTCCACTGAAAGGGAACCCATCCTTCCCTGGCAACCCTTAATTCTCTGGGTTAGCTCAGAGAGCTGGGGAGTCATTCTTGCCATTGAGGCTAATTGCATCTGCAATTTCCATCCATTTGAGGTCAAGAAGAACAAATTAAATCCCTCCTACAGATGACAACCATTCAAATACTTGAGGATGATTCCCACTTCCCCTTTTTGTATTTCTATTATCCAAGCTACTCATCATTGGTAAAGCCAAAGGAGTCTAACATCCATCTTCTCTGAATTGACGCATCCACGTAAACTTTCTTTTCATTTTGGCTGCTTCAGTACAAAACCCCGTAGACTCTAATGTCCTCCAGCCACTGAGAACCAGGTTGTCTGAGGTGGGCTCCATGTGCTGCTTCATCCCTCAGAGGCAGAACCAATATCAAGATGCTGGCTGATGGTGGGCCAGTTAGACATATGCATTCCCTATCTGTTCTCTAATTAGACTTGTATGCCAGCAAGAGACCCTTGAGTTATGCCAATGAATGTAAGGGTCTGTCTCCGTGCCTCAAAGTCCAGAACCAGACTGGCACCAACTCTCTATTTATGACAAATAAGTAGATAGGAGAGACAGAGATAAAGACAGGCAGAGAGAGGAAGAGATAGACAGAGGCAGAGGCAGGGAGAGATAGGGGATAGAAGGGAAACATTTAGTAAGTACTTACTGTGCTAAGCACTAGAGACAGAAATAGAAAAATAAATGAGTGCTTGCCCCCAAGAACTTCGGTTCTAATTGGTGAAGACCATGCATAAGGAGTAGCCTGGAAATAGTGGGGTAGGGAAGACTTGATGATGCTTTAGAAGGTGGAGGCCTGGATCTAGACAAGATAAGGTTCACCTACCAGTGTCAAGGAAGGTGCCAGAAGGAAAACCCAAGATTCTTTTGACACAGAGGCAGAGCTGAGATTCCGTTCTAAAAATGAGCGATGACAAAATCAAACAGCATAAGATCAGCCAAACCCCCAAGGCTCATGGGGCTATTTTGGTCTCCAAGATGACAAGTGACCAGACTGATTAAATATTATATTTTTGGAACCAGTTTTTCCACTCCTGAGTAGACTCAACTTAAGACAGAAGATTCCAACAGTGTAAACAAAAATATTCCATGTGCATCCATTTCTCTTAATAATTTTTCTGCCCCTTCAATTAGTGGTATTTGTTCTACAAGGCTAATTACAATAGCACAAGGGCAGCCACTTATCACTTTATGCCATTGTGCTAAATATTCAACTCTAAAATTGCTTCTTCATGTGCAAAAAAATGAGACTTAGGGCAGGACATTTTTCAAAGAGTCTTCCAGCTCTTAATTCACTGATCTTACTGAGATACACACTACAGCAAAGGTATCAAACTCAAATAGAAATGGGGTTACTAGTCCATATCTAAGGATTCTTACTGACCATATATTGACTTGTTTTTAGAATGTAATGTTATCTATGTTTTGTTGTAGTTTTACTTATTTTGCAGAATGCTTCCCAATTACATTTTAATTTAGTTCTACCACATTGGTCATGGGTTTGACACCTCTCATCTACAGAAATAATAACCAGCATTTCTGTAATACTTAAAGGATTAAAAAGTGCTTTGCATATTTTATCTCATTTGATCCTTACAACAACCCCAGGAGCTAAGTGCTATTATTGTCTCCACTTTACAAATGGGAAAATTAAGGCAGATAGGGTTTGAGGGACTTGCCCTGAGTTACACAGCTCATATCTGAGGCCATATTTGAACTCAGGTCTTTCAAATTCCCAAGTCCAGGACCATCACCTGCTAGTATTAAAATATTACAAATCTTACACATTTGCTTCACAGTTTTCAGAACACTTTCATATCTTCTTTCTCCTCTTATCATTCTAACAACTCAGAGGAACAGGAAGGGCAATATTTTTATTCCTTTTTGACAGAGAAAAACACAGATCCAAGGTCACATCATTATGGTCAAACAGGGATATAAAGTCAGGTCTCTCAATTACCAAGTTTAGTACTCTTTTCATTTCATCACAATAATTCTTAAAAATCCCATTTTTGGTATCTATTTGTACACTTTCAAAGGACACATCTTTTCTCTTTTCGTTATCCCAGGAAACCTTTCCCATGGCCCTCATTGTGGTGACACCAGCATCAGGAGGGGCAGAAGTCAATGCCATGGCTGTCCATTGATTTTTCAGTCAATGAATTATTGATCTGAATGTGGGTTGAAAAGTAGAAAGTAGAAGACAGTTCTGAAGCCAAAGATCAGGAGGACAATGACCTATAAAATTCCCTTTCAGTTGTCTTGGATTTGCTTGGCTTTGAAGTTCTTTAATAACCAGTAGTGTCTATCATAAGATGATGGGACAAAGAATAAAACAGCAAAAGGAATCCCTCTCTCCCTTTCTTTGAGGAGCATGCAGAGCATTCATCTCATCTTTTCCCACCTGTTTACTCTCCTGGATTTTGTATTTACACAAACTCATCATCCTTTGAGATAACATTGACTGAAACTCACACCTCCTCAATACCCCTGACCCCAAGGGCCTCTCCTTTTTGATTGGAGAGGGTGGATGTGGACATCAGGGAGCTCTTCTCAGATCCTCTGACCTCATCTCAGATCCTCTGCCATCTTAGGAGGGCACCCAGGGAAGTTATCTCATTGTTTCCCATCTTGCTTAAAAGATTTCATGAAGCTGGATACCCTTTCCTCCCCATTCAAGCTTCTTAATGAATTAACTCTCTCATTAGACAGTAAGCTCCTTGAGTGCAAGGATTGTCTTTTGCCTTTGCCTAAATTTTCAACACTTAGGATAGTACCTGGCACATAGTAGCTGTTTAATAAACATTTATTAATTATTAAACATCTAGCCTAGTTTCCTGAGTTTACAGATGAGGAAACAAAAACACAGAGGGAGATAACTACTTGCCCAAGATAAAATTAGGGCTACATCTCAGGCCTTCTAACTCCCAATATTGCATTCTTCTACCACTATGTCATGTTGCCTCCCTCTTAAATAAGTATTAACCATCTCCCTAAGTACTAAGGGGGCCAAGAAGCAGTGGAATGAACTATGTCAGTGACATTGACCAGTCCATTCTCCCTACCAATTATAACTGCTAGGCACTGTATGCATCCCTTTCCAAATCTGAGGTTGTACAAATCCCTCCTGCCCACACAATTTCCTATAGTTATTGACCTGCTGGTAACTCCTTTCTGGGCAAGGACTGAGCTGGCCACAGGCACCCAGTCCATGAACCCAGTGTGGGTTGCTCGTGGTGTAACTGGTGACTCCAGAGGCTATCAAACTTCAGTATTGATGCCCGACACCATCTGCTGAACTCATCCCCTGGCTTTGTTACGGGCAGCTGAAGGATTTGGTAAACCCTTCAGAGCTCCTGTGATTTGGGGCTACAGTGCAGAATGAGGCTCTTCCAGCTGGCCTGGAGGCCCTGGGTGAATAATGAATCTGACATCTCAGTGATGTCCATATGACCGCACTCCATCTCCTCTGGGCTGTCCTCCTACCAGTTGAGGGGCCTTTTTCCACCAAGGCCTTGGTAGAATGCTACAGTACCTCATCAGGTCATCTGAGTCAGGGAAAGTAAGGCCCTGAATGGATCTGAGGGGGCAGGCAGGTGGGAGGGCAGAAGGAGAGAAAGGAATCTGTCAATCCTTCTAGTGTTACCTGAATAATGAGCTCAGCTGGCTCAGCAAAATAACTCTCTTTTCTGACATTTCTAGATCTCACTAGACTTATTCAAAGTGGTTTCACATCAGTTTTCTCATGTAACACTGTAATCTGTATAGTAGAGGAAAAAGGAAAATAAGGAAAATGGCAGGAAGGAAGGTAATAGCGTCTACCTTTCACATTGTATTTCAAATTCTGCTACTTGGTTTGCTCCACACTGCCTAATCACCAAATAATTAAATTTGAAACACATTTATTAAGCATCTATTTTGTTCGTCATGTTGGACCAGGCACTAGAGATGCTATAAAGTGTGCACAAAAGGCTGCCTACCTCTTCATGAAGCTTGCAGCATAGTAAAGACCTGAAACACCTACACACGGGAGTGAGAGGGAGCTAGCTCATATTAGTTCATAAGAGCCAACTGTAATTTTCAATGTAAGCATTTAAGCATAGGAAATTGGCAAATACTATAAATCAGAGCTTGATTGATTGATCTATTGATTATCTGAACTTGTGGAAGAAATGAAGAAAATTTTAATAATGCAGAAGTAAATTTTTTTTTCAATCAGTTGTCAAATATTTAACCAAGATATTCCTGCCTACACAGAAGACCACAACATATAAGAATCCAAGACAAATGCATTAGATACAAAGTTCTATGAAATCCTATATTTCATCTTTTGCACTTTTTTCTGCTTATGCTAGAGATAGTGTAGATTGATAGAAACCACGTCATTATCATGGGGGCAAAAAACAATTCAAGAAGTGGTTTGTGGGCCAGTATGCATCATGTACTAGTGATAAGACCTTGAGCCAGTCATTTTCTTTTTTCTGAGTTTTTTTCCTCCTATGCAAAAGAGAATCCACACTTATATTACTCCCCACAAGTATTAGAAAATGCTGCAAATGAGAAAATAAGATCCAATGTACAATTCATGGAAAGAGAGTTAGACCTAGGGCCAGGTAATCCAGACTCAGACACTTACTCCTTATTCAACTATAGGCAAGTCACCTGCCCTCACTGAGTTAAGAGCGATTTCTTGTTTATAAAATGAGGATAATGATGCTTTTAGTACATGTTTTCCATCATTTTTGTGGAGAAATACTGCATTGTGCATAATAGGAAGCATTATAGAAATGGGAGCTATTCTGTATCATGTGTGCAAACATGCTTGGAATACTATACAGCTTAGACAAGTTATGGAAATGTTATTATTTCCAATGATGCAGCCAATAAATGAATGCAGCAATCTTCACCATTGCTGGCATTTTGCTCAATGTGATGAAGCCCTAATGCAGCAAAAAACATTGCATTTAAAAATGAGGAGGCGATTCTCCAATTGGCAAAGATTCTCTGATGGACAAATAGTCAAAGGATATGAACAAGCAATTTTCAGATGAAGAAACCAAACTATCTAATCATTGAAAAATGATCTAACTCCCTCTTGATTAGAGAAGTGAAAATGAAAACAACTCTGAGGTACCACCTCACACCTAGCAGATTGGCCAATATGACAGTAAAGTGATAAATGTTGGAGGGGATGTGGCAAAGTTGAGACATTAATGCATCGCTATTGGAGTTGTGAATGGATCCAACCATTCTGGAGGGCAATTTGGAATTATGACCAAAGGGCTCTAAAACTGTATATACTCTTTGCTTCTGAAACACCACTACTGGGTCTGTATCTCAAAGAGATAATAAAAAGGGGGAAAGGACCTACTCGTAAAAAAAAAATTATAGCAGCTCCTTTTGTGGTGGCAAAGAATTGGAAATTGAGAGGACTACCATCAGTTGGGGAATGGTTCAACAAATTGTGGCACATATTAGTGATGGAATACTATTGTGCTATTAGAAATCATAAGCAGGATGATTTCAGAAAAAGCCAGAATGATTTGCATTAACTGATGCAGTGTGAAATAAGCAGAACCAGAAGTGATGTATAATGATCTAGCTGTGTGACCCTGGGCAAGTTACTTGACCCCCATTGCCTAGCCCTTACTACTCTTCGGCCTTACCCAGTATTGATTCCAAGACAGAAACTTAGGGTTTAAAAAAATAGTGTATGATGATTAACTGAAAACTTGGCTACTCTTAGCAATGCAATGATCTGGGGCAATTCTGAAAGATGGAGAAGACTATCCAGCTCCAGATAAAGAACTATTGGAGTTGGAAGGATGTTCAACAAAGCATGCTATCTTTCACATCAGTGTATTTTCTGTTTTATTTTGAGGTTTTGGTTTTATATGAATGTGCTCTTACAATAATGAAAAATAGGGAAATGTGCTTTGCATGATAATAAAAATTAAATTAAATTAGAAAAATAAAATAAAAATAAGGAGATAGAGCCAGGCCTGGACATAGGAGGTCCTGGGTGAACCTGGGCAAATCATTTAACTCCCATTGTTTAGTCCTTACCGCTCTTCTGCTGTAGAACCAATGCACAATATCAAATCTAAGACAGAAAACTTCGTTGTTGTTGTTTTTTAAATGAGAAGACAGCATCAAAGAGGCTAGACAGGGATTTAACCACAGTCACTCTGAGACTTCTAGCTGAGTCAGGACTAGCATTACAGAAGAATTGGTAGCAACCATAGAGATCTCCTAAAGGTTACACCCAGATGGAAATGGCAGAGACAGGACTTGGCTCCTGCAGCTCTGACTCCAAAGCCTGAACCACTCTGCTTCCCCACATTGTTCCACTTCTAGGCTAAGCAGGGCTCTTTCTAAACTGTAGTCAAATTCCCATCAATCCTTTCAGATCTTCAGCCTCAGCCACCTAGACCTCAGCAACCAAACTCATCGTCACACAATTGACTTGAAAGCCGGGTCTGCTGTCAAGAACTCCCTCATCTCTAATGTGCAGAGTTCAGCCCTCCTCCTGGTGCACTTACCCAGCAGCTGTTCCTGGGATCTTTCCAGATGCCCCCTCTGGGTGCAGTTACGTTGCCGGGTTGTGTCAACGTCCAGGTCTGGGACTTCTACTGAGCTCTACATCATGGCGGCTGTTTTGTCTCTTCATGTTTTCCTAAGGGCTTCATTATTTCCCTCTATCATCTAGGTTGTTGGACCCTTCCTTTGGGCATAGTTACAGTTACTCATATTTCAATAGCTCACTGATTCTGTTAGAGAACTGACTAGATAGACTGTAGCAAGAAGGCAGGCATTAAACAGTTTAGTTTAGGAAGTCTCAACTTACTATTGCTCCATTCTGTCTAGATGTGTAAACCTGAGCAGTCACTTATCATTTATGAAGGGGCTGCTAGCTGGGACAGTGGATAGAGTGCTGGGCCTGGAGGCCAGAACACTTGGGTTCAAATGTGACCTCAGACTCTTCCTAGTAGCAACTCTCCCTTACAGTTGTAATTGTTACTAAGACAGAAGGTAAGAGTAATAAAATAAACATTTATTAAGTGTCTGCTGTGTGACAGGCTAAGTGCTGGGTAAGTCACTCAGTTTCTCTATCTGTAAATTGAGAGGGTTAAACTCAAATAACTCCCAAGGCTCCTTTTTTAGATACTAGAACTTTACAGAAGCCCAAACCATTGTTATTTCTCTGTTTTAAAAAATAAAGAGAAAGAGGCTTCACCCAGAGAAAACAAAGTTTTCTTCTGACTTTCTTCTGGATTATAATTTTCTCAACAGTCATTTTTCTACCTTTCCTTCCTTACACATCTCATTCAATTTAAATTAAAAAAAAAAAACCTTTTTATCTTAGAATCACTACTATGTATTGGTTCCAAGGCAGAAGAGTGGTAAGGGTTAGGCAATGGGGGTTAAGTGACTTGTCCAGGGTCACACAGCTGGGAAGTTTCAGAGATCAGATTTGAACCCAGGACCTCCTGTCTCCAGGCTGGCTCTCAATCCACTGAGCCACCCAGCTGCTCCCATTTCATCTTGTTAAATAAATGGAAAAAGCAGGTCACATACTGAAAAGAATGATAAGCTCAGAATCTAGAGATCTGAATTTGAATCTTGACTTTAAAATTTACTAGCAGTGTGACCACAAACAAGTTCTTTTACTTCTCTTAGCCTCCATTTAGTTGGTCTCTATTGTTTCTTTCAGCTCTAAATCTGTGATTTAGATTGAAGGCAAGCCCCTTAAGGGCAGGGAATATATCATTTTTGTCTTCAGATTGCACAGTTCCTAGCACAGCACAGCCATTTAATAAATGTAGGCACACTGTAGATCCTAATATATGCATATTGATTATTTAATTCTGTTCCAACATGTTTTGAAGATGCAAAAGGATTGGCTTCTTTGGATATTAGGAGTTGTCATTTATATAGCACTTAATTTGCAAAAAGTTTTATATAAATGATCTCATTGGAGCTTTAGTAAGCTTGTGAGATAGGTACTACTGTCCCCATTTTATAGATGAAGAACCCACGCCTCAGAGATAATAAAATGACTCGCTCCCAGTGACCTAAGTATAAGTCTTGGAGAAATAAATATCTTGTAGCAGGGACCAAGGCCAGATCATGAGACCTCTGGGACTCCACTTGGGTCAAAAAGCTTCTGGATATGAAAATGAAATTGGGGGTCCATGGAAGGAAATAGAAGATGCTTCCTAAGGAACCCACTTCCTAACTTGAAGAAGGCTATTTGTGAAAGAGGAAGTGATTTACGCAGACCCAGAGTATGACTCCTTTGCTTTCCCCCCTCCCCTAAATCAGGGGTTCTTAATCTTTTTTTCCTGTCATGATTCCCTCAGGCAGTCTGGTGATACCTTTGGATCCCTTCTCAGAATGAAGTTTTTCAACACATGAAATACATAGAATGACAAGGGAGACCACTTACATTGAAAGTTATGAAAATATTTTTTAAAAATTCATGCTCCTGGTTAAGAATCCCTACTCTAAATGCAACCCAAAGAACAAGGAAGCCAGGTTTTCCCAAGGAAAGACTAGACAGTGTCCTATAGGGAGAAAAATGCTGGATTGACAATCCTGCTGAGATCCTGGCTCTACCTGTGTGACTATAAGCAATTTTCTCAATCCTCACTGGGCCTTAGTTTTCTCATCCGTGAAATGAGGAGGCATAACTAGATTTCAAAAGGTCCCTTCCTGCTCTAAATCCTATGAACCCGTGATCTGGTATAGCCTCTTACACTTCTTAGTCATATGACATTACACAAATCATCTCACCTCTCTTTGGGCCTCAATTTCCTCCCTTATAAAATGAAGAGTTGACCTAGATAGGCTCAAAGACTTCTGCTAAATGTCATTTTCTCTCTGTTATTTGGCAAGAGCATGCCAGCCAGCACACATTCAGAGGGCCAAGGAAGAAAATTACTTCTCTCAGATAAACTGTAAGCAAATTGTTGAGCCTGAAATAGTTAAGCTGGCTGAAAGCCCCAAGTGCCTAAGACAAAATTCTAAAGCAGTGTCCTAAAAAACTCCAACCCTAAGAAAAGATATTAGCTTAGTTTGTTACTTAAGCCTGTAAGATAAAGTAGTGAGTGTGATTGTAAGAGTAATAATAATAATAATAATAATAATAACCATTTAAGCTTTGAGGTTTCCCAAATAGGTTAACAGTTGAAGTTTAGTGAATAATATAAAACTTTTGTCCCTAGTTATTATCATACCTTTAAACCTTGCTCCATAATGGATGTTACCATTAAAGAAGTATACAAATATTGTTGATTAGCATTTAATATCATTTAGGCTGCTGTGTGTCTACAGATGAAGCAGAAATGAGTAAGCCAGTTCCTCATAGGCAAGGCCCACATCTATTTAGCTTTGTGTCCCCAAAACACCGCATACTGTACTTGAACACAGAAGGCTTTCTCTAAATTCTTGCCAAATAAATATGTGAACGGATGAGTGAGATAGTGAATGATTTCTTTTACTTTCTCTTGTACACAAGGGAAAAAACCTAGAAAGGGGACAATGAAACCTGACCCAGTGCATTACCAGTTAACCTACTGGCACTCAAATGAATTACAGACAAGATGCCTAGAAGGAAATAAGCATCCTCTCTGCAGGAATGGTCCTTCTACTCCAAATCTAAGAAATGATGACAAATGTCTCATTCACAGAGGATAGTGCCAGGAAGAGAATATTCTAATGATAAAGGAAGTAAAAAATTTTCAAACCCTAACATTTTTCAAACTTCATCTAAATCTCTTTTTTTCATTTCTTTGATCTCTTCCATGACTCAAATCTGAATTGTTGAGCATTAAATGGCATAGGAGAAAACTGACAGTCAGGCAAGAGATTGTGTTTCTTTTCTTGGCATATCTTTAACTAGTTTTTGACCTTGAACAGGTCATTTCCTCTCTAGTCCTCCAAATTACCTGTTAAATGAAAGAATTACATAAATTTCTAAACTCTTTCTCAGATCTAACAATTAATTAATCAACAAGCAGTTTTGAATAAGTTCCTGCTGTGGGTCAAGCAATGAAGATAGTTTTCTCTCTTTCCTCTAAATTACCAATCTCCAGACCTCCCTTGAAAGCTGGGCACCAGGGTGCAAATGAGAAGATGAAAATTTGTAAGTATAAACCTAAAGACCTGCCTTTAGGTTTAAAAACAAATCAATTGTACAAGCAAAAGATGGTAGAGAGATGTGGCTTAACAGCAGTTCCTATTTAGAAAACCAATGAACCAAACTTGGGATTTTAACTGACCACAAGTTCAATATGTACTAATAGTGTGCTGTGTCTGCATGTAAAGGAGAATGTTTGGAATAAGAGAATAAAGTCCTCCTGAATTGGCTATGGTCAGATCACACCTGGCTAATTCTGGGTTATGTCCTAGATGCCGTATTTTAAGTAGGGCACTGACAAACTAGAGCATGTCCAGAAGAGTGAGACCGGGATGGGACAAGGAACTGAAAACTATTTAGAATGAAGAATGAATGGCTGTAGGAGCTGAGGATCTTTAACAAGAAAAAGGAAGGCTTAGCAAGAACACTGTCTTCAAATAACCAAAAGTCTGCAATGGGAGGAGCAGAGTTTTTCTATATGGAGCTAATGAGGAAAAGAAGAACCCAAAGATGGAAGCTAGAAGGAGGTAGACTCTAAGGAAGGATAAATTTTCTGACAATTAAGGCTGTTTCAGAAGCTAAGGTGACCTTTCTTTTTGCCAAAGCCAACCCCTTTATTAGTGCCCTTGATCTTATTCTGTCTCAACTCTCCCAGGATTTTTCACTTGTCACCCTGTTCTTTTCCCTCATTTTCAGTTTCTCTTTATCCACTGATACCTTCCCTACTGTCTGCAGATATGTCCATATTTCCCCTATCCTTAAAAAAAAATCTTCAGTTGATCATTCTTTCCAATAGGATTCAACATGGGGTTTCTAGTCACCTGGAAATTGTCATTGTAGTAGCTCTACTTCCTTTCACACCCAAACTCCTGGAAAAAGTTGTCTACACTCATTGATTCCAACTTCTCAACTCCTTACAATCTAGTTTAAATTCCCCCACCTCAAATCTGACTGAAATTGCTATTCCCAAGGTCAACAATGACTTATTTATTGCTAAATCCAACTCAGTCCTCTTTGTCAGTTTCTTTACAGCATTTAACAATCCTGACAACCCCTTTCTTCTAGATATTCTTTCCTCCCTGGGTTTTTCTGACACTGTTGTCATGGTTCCCTTACAATTTGTCAGATGAATTC
This sequence comes from Monodelphis domestica, assembly GCF_027887165.1. NCBI lineage: Eukaryota > Metazoa > Chordata > Mammalia > Didelphimorphia > Didelphidae > Monodelphis > Monodelphis domestica. The sequence continues at coordinate 58,009,026 of NC_077233.1, read as the reverse complement.
TTTTCAGTATCCCTCAGAAGATTAGGAACAATGCTCCATTTCCATAAGTATATCCCTGGGCCTTCTTTTCTCTTAATTCATTTTGTAAACTCATAACAATCATCTTTTTGCAGTTGACTCCCAAAGTTTACATCTATCCAACCCTCACCTCTCTTCTCAGATTCAGTTCTATATTTCTGGACAGCTCCTCCTGGGCGTCCCATGGGCAACTCAAACTCAACATGTCCAAAACTGAGCTCATCATCTTTTATTTTTAATTCTCCTTTCCTGTTTCCAACAAGGGTACCATCCTTCTACTAGTCAACCAGGTTGGAAACCTAGAAGCCATTCTCAATTCTTCCAACATCCCTATAGTCAACTGGTTGTCAAGTCTTATCAATTCCACCTCCATAACATCTCTCAAATCCATTCTTTCCACTTACATAGACACTCCATGTCCAATTCAAGTGTTCATCCCCTCTCATTCCAACAATCATTAATAGATTTTTAATTGGTCTTTCTGTATTCAGCCTCATCCTTTTTCAATCCAGCACCCACCCAACTGATAAATCTCTCCCCTCTCCAACCCACCTTCCACCCAGTAAAGGATATTATTCCCTTGCTCAAGATTTCCCAATTAAACACACTCTGCTCCAGCCACACTTGCCTACCTGTTGCCCCTTATACATGACGTCCATCTATTCTGTGCCTTAGCAATAGCTATCCGCATGCCTTGGATGCTTTTCCTCCTCCTCATCCCCTCTTGGAACCCTAGTACTATTCACAGTTCGGCTACTTCCTAGAAGAGATTTTTTTTTTCTGATTCCCCAGTAGTTAATGAAAATGACTGCATTACTGGCCAATATGAAATCAAAGGAAAATGATAAATGTTGGAGAGGATGTGGCAAAATTGGGACACTAATACATTGCCTATGAAATTGTGAATTAATCCAACCATTCTGGAGGGAAATTTGGAACTATGCCCAAAGGGCTCTAAAAGACTACCTACCTTTTGATCCAGCTATACCACTGCTGGGTTTGTACCCCAAAAGAGACAATAAGGAAAAATATGTGTACAAAAATATTTATATCCATGCTCTCTATAGTGACAAAAAATAAGGGGGGGTGTCCATCAATTGGGGAATGGCTGAACAAGTTGTGGTATCTAATGGTGATGGAATACTATTGTGCTGTAAGGAATAATGAACAGGAGGATTTCTATGTGAACTAGAAAGACCTCCAGGAATTGATGCAGAGCAAAAGGAACAGAACCAGGAGAACATTGTACGCAGAGACTGATACATGGTGGCACAATCAAGTGTCATAGACTTTTCTACCAGCAGCAATGCAATGACCTAGGACAATCCAGAGGAACTTAGGAGAAAGAGCGCTATCCACATGTAGAGAAAGAACTGTGGAAACAGAAACACAGAAGAAAAACATATAATCGATCAAGTGGTTCAATGGGGATAGGATTGGGGTTTTGATGTTAAAAGATCACTCTATTGCAAATATGAATAACATGGAAATAGGTTATTTGTTTTTAAACCCTTACCTGCTGTCTTGGCGTCAGTACTGTGTATTGTAAAGGGCTAGGCAATGGGGGGGTTAAGTGACTTTCCCAGGGTCACACAGCTGGGAAGTATCTGAGGCCAGATTTGAACCTAGGAGCTCCTGTCTCTATGTCTGGCTCTCAATCCACTGAGCTACCCAGCTGACCCCTGGAAATAGGTTTTAATCAATGATACATGTACAACCCAATGGAATTGCTTGTCAACTCCAGGAGTGGGGAGGGAAAAGGGGTGGGAAAAATCATGAATCATGTAACCATGGAAAAATATTCTAAATAAAAATTTAAAAATAAATAAAAGAAAAAGTGACTGCATTTATTTGGGATGTATGATAAATCAACTTATCTGGGCACATGTTGAAAGCAGAGACTATTCTTTTTCTTTGTCTTTGTATTCCCAGCACCTAGTCCAGTGGAAGGTGATAGAACAGTAAGTAATTAATGTTTGTTGAATTGAATTGTTATTGACCAAGCAGTAACACTTTACATAAAGTATAACGAATAACTCTTTTGACAGGAAAAATTAGAGAAGGTTCCTTTCCTCCCATATATCTTTATCACTGCTTGTCAGGATGCCTAAAATTCCACCAGTTCACTCCTTGGAAGCACAGGAGGCCTGACTTAAAATACATATATTTTACCTGGGAAGAGGTAACCCATTGTCATTTTTTTAAAATTAATTTTTATTTTTCTCCAATTACTGATAAAAAAGTTTCTATCATTTTTCAAAGAATATAGAATCTCTAATTCTCTTCCTCCTTCCCTCCTCCCACTTCCACTGAGATGGTAATCTCATATGAATTTTATATGTGCAATCGTGTAAAACATTTTTCCATATTAATATTTTTGTGGAAGGAAAATTCAAATAAAAACAATTAAGAAAGGAAGTGAAAAAAGTTTGCTTTGGTCTGGATTCAGACTCTATCAACTCTTTTTCTCTGGAATCAGATGGAATTTTTTTATCATGAGTCCTTTGGGATAGTTTTGGATCATTGTATCACTGAAAATACCTGTTATTCATAGTCGTTCACTGTACATTATTCCTGTCACTGTGCACAGTATACTCCTGATTTTGCTTATGTCAGTTCATGTAAGTCTTTCCAGGTTTTTCTAAGCCCCTCCTGATTGCTATTTCTTATAGCACAACAGGATTCCATTATTCTTATACTGTAATTTATTGTCATTCCCCAATTGATGGTTATTCTCTCACTTTTCATTCTTTGCCCCCACAAAAAAAAGAGCTGCTTTAAAAAAAAATTTGTACAAATAGATCATTCCCTTTTTTATTTTTTAATCTCTTTGGAATAAAAACCTAGTAATGGTATTTCTGGGTCAAAAGGTATTGACTGTTTTAAATTTCTTTGGGCATTGGTCCAAATTTCTCTCCAGCATGGTGGAATCATTCACATCTCCCCCAAAAGTATATTTGTGTCTCCACTTCTCATATTCTCTCCAAGTTTTGTCATTTTCCTTTTCTGTTATAACAGCCAATCTGGTAAGTATGGGATAGCACTTCAGAATTGTTTTAATTTGCATTTTTTCTGAATTAATAGTGATTTTTTAAAAATTTATTTTTTAACATTTTTCCATGTTGACACAACTCATTTTCATTCCCTCTCGTCTTCTCTCCCGCACTCTCCCAGAGTCAACAAGCAATTCCACTGGGTTGTACACATGTTCTATTTTATCCATATGATTCATTTTTGCTAGAGAGCAGTAATGGGCAACCTTTTTGAGCTTGGTATGTAAAAATTCGCCAAAAAACGGAGCATAGCTCAGGTGGCATGTCACTTCGAGAAAAAAAAAACATAATTTTGTGATATTTATGGTTTAAATAACAAAAATGTATCATTGTAATATATAACTGTATTTAATAAACCAAAAACTAATTATTTAACTGACCACAGCCACGGCTGCTGGCACACTCCCAGGTCCTGAGGCATGCTAAGCCCGCATGCAGCTGCATGTCATTGAAAATGGCTATGGATGTCAGTGCTGACACATGTCATAGGTTCACCATCATGGCTATAGAGTGATCTTTTAAAGCCTAAACCCCAAATCACATACCCATAAATACATGTGATAAGTAATGTCATATGTTCTTCTTTTACATTTCTACTCCCATAGTTCTTTCTCTCAATATGGTTAGTATTCTTTCCCATAGGTCCTTCAGGAGTATCCTGGCTTGTTGCATTGCTACTAGTAGCAAAGTCCATTACATTGGATTGTTCCACAATGTTTTACTTTCTGTGTACAATGTTCTTCTTGTTCTTCTCATTTCACTCTGCATCAGTTCACTGAGGTTCTCTCAGTTCATATAGAAATCCTCCAGATCATCATTCCTTACTGTAATAGTATTTCATCACCATCAAATACCACAATTTGTTTAGCCATTCCCCAATAGGGGGAAACCCCCTCATTTTCCAATTTTTTTGCCACCACAAAGAGTGCATCTATGAATATTTTTATATAAGTATTTTTCCTTATTATATCTTTGGGGTACAAACCCCAAAGATATAATTTGCTGGATCAAAGGGTATGTATTCTTTTAAAGCCCTTGGTCCATAATTCCAAATTGCCTATCTGAAAGGCTGGATCAGTTCACAACTCCCCTAGCACTTATTTAGTGTCCTGATTTTGCCACAACCCCTCCAAAATTTATTATTTTCCTCTACATTCATATTGGCCAAACTGCTAGGTGTGAGGTGGTAGTATCTCAACATTGTTTTCATTTGCATTTCTCTACTTATGAGAGATTTAAAACACTTTTTCATGTGCCTATTGATAATTTTGAATTCTTTTTTTGAAAACTGCCTATTCATGTCCCTTGACCATTTATCAATTGGAAAATGTTTGAGTTTTTTTGTACAATTGACTTAGCTCTTAATACATTTGAGAGATTAGATCTTTGTCAGAGGTTTTTGCTATTTTATTTTTTAATTTGTTGCTTCCCTCCTAATTTTGGTTGCATTGGTTTTGTTTGTACAGAAACTTTTTAATTCAATGTACTCAAAATTATTCATCTTATATTTTGTAGTATTCTCTGTCTCCTTCTTGGTCTGAAATGTGTTCATTTCCCACAGACCTGACAAATATACTATTCTATGTTCACCTAATTTGTTTATGATTTCCCTCTTTATATTTAAGTCATTTACCCATTCTGAATTAATCTTGGTATAGGGTGTAAGATGTTAATCTAAACCTAATTTCTCCCATACTGTTTTCCAATTCTCCCAGCAATTTTTGTCAAATAGTTCTTGTCCCCAAAGCTGGGATCTTTGGGTTTATTGAACACTATCTTGCTATTGTCATTTACCTCAAGTCTATTCCATTGATCCACCCTTTCATCTCTTAGCTAGTAGTATATTGTTTTGATAATCACTGCTTTATAGTATAGTTTGTGGTCTGGTAATGCTAGGCCTCCATCCTTCACATTTTTTTTTCATTATTTCCTTTGATATTCTTGATCTTTTGTTCTTCCAGATGAACTTTGTAATATTTTTTTTCTAATTCTACAAAAAAGTTTTTTGGTAGTTTGATAGGTATAGCACTGAATAAATAAATTAATTTAGGTGGGATTGCCATTTTTATTATATTAGCTCATCCTATCCATGAGCAATTGATGGTTTTCCAATTATTTAGATCTAGTTTTATTTGTGTGAAGAATGTTTTACAGTTATATTCATATAATTCTTGAATTTATCTTGGCAAGTAGATTCCTAGGTACTTTATCTTGTATAGAGTGATTTTAAATGGAGTTTCTCTTTCTAACTCTTGCTATTAATAGTGGTTTAGAGCATCTTTTTTGCATGACTATAGAGAGTTTTAATTACTGTGTGAGAACTGCCTGTTCATATCCTTTGATCATTTTTCAAATGGGGGAATGACTTGCATTCTTATACATTCGACTCATTTATGTATTTGAAAAATGAGGCTGTTAGTAGAAAGACATAAAAATGTTTGAACCATTTATGATTACTCCGTATTACTCTCTGTCCTATTCATCCCTGTTTAGTTTCTGACTTCCATCTTCCCCAATTTGCACTCTTTTCCATCAGACCTACCCACTCTTCTCTTATCTCCTTCCCCTATTATTTTCTTGTAGGGTAAAATAGCTTTGAATAACAATTTATTGAGCCAATCCTGATGAGAGTAAGGTTCACATGCTACTTTCTCCACATATCCCATCTTCCCCTCCATTGTAAATGCTCTTTCTTGCCTCTTTTATGTGCAATAATTTACCTCATTCTATTTTTTCTTTCCCCTCCTCCCAATTCATCCTTCTTTCTAATAATGCTTTAATTTAATTTTTATATCATTTAACATATTCAACTTATACCCTTTCCCTGTGTCTATGTGTACTTCTTCTAACTGTCCTAATAATTACAAAGTTTTTTGAAATTAAAGAATCATCTTCCCAAGGAGGGATGCACACAGTTTAATCTTTTTAATGTCTTTTGATTTCTCTTTCCTGTATACCTTTTTACAATTCTTTTGTATCTTTTATTTGAGAGTCAAATTTTCCATTCAACTCTGGTCTTTTTATCAGGAATGTTTTAAAGTCCTCTATGTTACTGAATGCCTATTTTTTTCCCTAAAGGATTATGCTCAGATTTGCTGAGAAAATAATTCTTTTCTGAAGTTCTACATCCTTTGCCTTCTTGAATATCATATTCCAGGTCCTCTGATTCTTTAATGTAGAAACTGTTAAATCTTGTGTTATTTTGATGGTGGTTATATGCATATGTGTTTATACACACATTATATATGTCTATATAGGAATTGTTTCTTTTTGGTTGCTTGTAATAGTTTTTCATTGACATGGGAGTTCTGGAATTTGGCTATAGTATTCTTGGGAGTTATCCTTTGGGGATCTCTTTCAGGAGGTGATCAATAGATTCTTTCAATTTCTATTTTGTCCTCTGGTTCTAGAATATCAGGGCAGTTTTCCTCAATAATTTCTTGAAAGATAATGTCTAAGCTCTTTTTTTTTTATCATGGCTTTTGGGTAGTCCAATAATTCTTAAATCTCTCCTGGATTTATTTTCCAGGCCAGCTTCTTTTTTCCCATTTCATATTTCCTTTCCTTTTTTGCCTTTTTTTGACTTTATTTATTTCTTGATGTCTCGTGGAATCATTAGTTTCAACCTGCCCAATTCTAATTTTTAATGCATGATTTTCTCGAGTGAGCCTTTGTACATCCTTTTCCATTTGTCCATTTCTCCCTTGAAAAGAGTTCTTTTTTCTCAGTGAAATGTTGTACCTCTTTTTCTCTATGGTCAATTCTGTCTTTCAAGAAGTGCTTCTCTTCAATGCATTTTGGTATCTTTCTTTCCACTTGTTCAGTTCTACTTTTTAAGAAGTTCTTTTTTTATTGGACTTTTATGCCTCTTTTAGCAATTGGCCCCTTCTCTTTTTTAAGGTAATTAATTTCTTCTGCATTCTTTTGCCTCCTTAATCAAGTTGTTGACTACTTTTTCATTATTTCCCTTTATCACTTTCATTTCTTTTCCCAATTTTACTTTTACCTCTCTTATTTTTTTTAAACCCTTACCTTCTGTCTTGGAGTCAATACTGTGTATTGGCTCCAAGGCAAAAGAGTGTTAAGGGCTAGGCAATGGGGGTCAAGTGACTTGCCCAGGATCACACAGCTGGGAAGTGTCTGAGGCCAGATTTGAACTTAGGACCTCCTGTCTCTAGGCCTGGCTCTCAATCCACTGAGCTACCCAGCTGCCCCCACCTCTCTTATTTTTAAAACCTTTTTGAGCACTTCTATTAATTCTTTTTGGGCTTGAGAGCAATTCATATTTTTCTTGGAGGCTTTGGATGCAGCAGTATTGACTTTCTCATCTTCTGAATTTACATTTTGGTCTTCCCTATCACAAAAATAACTTGTTAGGACATTTCTTTTTGTTGTTGTTTGCTCATTTTCCAGTCTTTTTCCTTCTTTCTTTTTAAAAAATTTATAAAACTACCAAAATTGAACTCTATAACTGTGGTGAAAGGAGCATTATTCCAAACTTTAGGTCCTTTGTGCAATTGCCTTCAGAGTTGGTTCCAGGGATCTATAAGTTTCCAGTTCTTCCAAGGTGTTAAGATGTAAAGAGAGATATGTTTAATACTCTCCCAGTATTTGCTCTTGTCTGTGAATAACCTCAAGTACTCGTTCCCTCCTTGTAATTCTGACCAGGGTCTCTGGCTCTGAGTGTTGGTGTCTTCCAGTGCCCTTCTTCATTCTGAAATTGTGACCCACCCCAGACTGAGACCTGGTTCTGCATATGGGTGATATGACAAGAGTCTTGCACCCAGAACTAGCAAAGGGACCCTGGTAATTTCCTTTTGAGCAGTTATCCAACCTCCCCTTACAATCTGTGGCTCCAGAAGTCTTTGTTGCTGTTTCAGTTGTGCCCAAAACCTATTGTCAAGGTGGCACACTGTGTACCACCTCTACTCTAGTGCACTAGAGCCCACATGCTGGTCTTCTAATTTGTGTTGGGTAGAAAAAATAATTCATCTTGTCTAGTTGTGGGTTAGGTGCTTCAGAATTTGTTTTAAGGTGTTATATTGTAGTTTTTTGGAGATTAATTTGGTAGAGAGCAGATGAGTCTTTCTACCTTCTCTGCCATCTTGACTCCATCCCTCAACCCATTGTCATTGTAAGGTCCTATATAGGCACTATCTTCCTTTTCTTTATGGTCATGTGAACTACTCTGGTACCTTAGTTTATTTTTGATTCCCTGGGTTCACTCTGATAATCTAGCTATCAACGACCATCCCTGGTAAAGGACTACAGGGTTGGAATGTAGGGGTTCAGTTGCCCTCAAACTGTACATGTAGATACTTGAGTTTCCTCTTAAGTATCTGATGGCTAAGAATATGTCTTTATCTGTTCCTGCTCACCCTTAGTTTCACCACCCAGCAATCAGTTCTATGTAGTCATCATCACATGGAGACCTCAACCATTAGTTTTACTTGCGATTAGCTTTTACCCAAATGAGAAACATAAAAATAGCAGCCAGCTCCTCCCATTAGTCTGTTTTTTGCTGTGGGGCCTCAGTATCTGTTCTTCTCTCTTCCTTGCCTCTGTTCTTTCAGTTGGGGCATAGAATTTAAAGCTAGAAAGAACCATGAACCTTTATTTTACAGATGAGAAGACTGAGGCCCCAAGGGCAAAACTTATTTGCTCAGGGTCACACAGAGTGATAAGAGGCACAGTAGAGTCATACCTATGTACTCCATCTATATATCTAGTGCTTTGTCCACTATGCAGTCTTTCCTCCAACATCTGGGGACCTCCCTGGTCATCCTCTCCCTTCTAGCTTTACAAGCCCATTATCTTATAATGTCACCTTATAAAAATGATGGAATTTGGGGATAAGATAACAATGTAATTTGGCCTGAATCCTTCATCTCATGGGGTAAAGCCATCTTCCTTTCTATTCAAGTTTCCTGGAAATTTCTCTTTGGGGAAGAACTGATATACTGATAACCATTGCTGGGGAGGGGGGGGGGGGAACTAAAGAGTTTCTTTACCTAGAATCTTAGTAATGGGAGAGATCTCAAAAGTCATCTATGCAGGTACCCCTTCTACAAGTTCTCAGGTAATGGTCAGCCAGACTTTCTGGAAAAAGAGCTCACTACCTATTAAGAATTCCACCATTCTAGTGTAGGCCCTCGTTGCCTCATACCTTGATCATTGACCAATTATAAGACCTTGCATTGGTCCAAGTGATTGAAATGAATTGAACCAAAGTAATGAATGATTGGACAGAAAAAATTAGATATAGGAGATGTTATGACAATATAATTGACAGGAATTGGCAACTGGTCCAAAGATCCAAGGCAAAGCTAGCATTAGCCCTTCTAGCTCTTGGGGTCCAGATCTGTCATGGAGACCTTTTGATTGAGGTCCTTAAGCAAGAACATATGCAATTGGGAATAAGGCAGCTGGGACTTGAACCCTCTAGCTCTTACAGAAAAGTGAGTGAAAGCAAATAAGCCACCAAGGAGGCAGTCAGCCAGTGAGGCATGAAAGTCCTGATGGAGAGCTGGTGGCACAGCCCTGGGAGACATATATTGTATGAATATATTCCCTCAGTGTCAAAGGGGAGGAGAAATGTGCTCTTAAGGGTGGATGAGACTTCACTTCTAATATTTCAATTTCCCTCTCTTGCCTGTTTATATGGAAAGAAGACGTTCCTATACCAGCACAAAGAATAAGGAGGTTCTGTATGTTCTGGACCCATGGTTTCATAAAAGGCTGTGTGACCCAGAGAGTTATTTGACCTGATAGGGAGTTTGTTTCCTCATCAGTAAAATGATAGGGTTGGATTCCTTGACCTCAAATCCACACTGACTCACCCAGGAACTGTACTCTAACTACAGTGAGGGCAAGGATGCTAGTTTCTATGCCTAGTGTTCAGATCAGGGGAAGCCATAGTCCTACTCTCCTCCACCTACCTCAGGGTACTTGTGTGGTACTAGGTTCAGATAAGGTCACCTCATTTTAAGAGCTGACAAATTAGAAGACATGAGAGGAAGGCAAAGATGCTGAGAGGTTCAAAGCTATGCCCTATGAAGAATAGTTGAATAAAAGCAAGAATATTATAAAATTATGCCTCTATGGGGTAGAATAAATCCTAGAAACCATCTTATCCAAACTTCTCATCTTACAGATGGGGAAATTAAGGCCAGAGGAAATTAAATAACTTGTCCAATGTCACATAGGTCCTTTAGCCTAAAAGAGAAATGTCTCAAGGAGCAAAATCTGTGTCTTTAATGTAGTGACTTTTTCCTCTATGTGGCTTCCTTTGGTGGAAAGATAAGAGTTTATAGTAATGAATATATGTGAATCGGTAGCCATAGTTTGAGATAACTAAGCCCAACTCTTTCATTTTCTGGAAAAACAACTTAGTCTCAAAGAAAGTAAATGTCTTGGTCAAGTTCACACACATAGTAAAGGAGATCTAGAATTTAAATCCATCTTCTCAGGCTCCAAATCCAGCATTATATCCACTTTTCTTGGGAGGAAGGATGGAGCAAGGAGTTTGAGCAAGAATTGAGCAGAAGTTGGTTCATACCCACTCATGAAAGCTAATTGTTAAGTTTTCAGTAAGAGCATTTAAAACTTGTAAATAGGCAAATGCTACTGACTCAAGAAAGAAATGGGAAAAATGGAAATATGCAGATCAACCAAAAGCATGTGGGCTAGGATTTGTTTTTCTTTCTTCCTTTCTGGTAAGAGTATATTAAATTTTTACCAGCACCACTTTGGACTATGCATGAGTTCTACCAGTTCTAACTAGAGTGACCCTTAGGCAAATCACTCAATTCCTTTAGTCCTCAGTACCCTTATTCATCTGTCAAATGGGGCCATGAATCCCTGCCCTGTCTACTTCACAAGGTTATGAGGAGATTAGGAAATACCTTTAAAAACTATCAACACAATATAAATTTAAGGTCTCCAGGTCAGGGTTACAAGATCATGCATTACAATGGCTGATAATGATACCGTTTCCCTCACTCTTTTCCTTACTCATTTTCACAGGATCTTTGAGTGCCTGAACTCAAAGGCATAAAGCATGAGTTCTGAGATTTCAGGTACTGTGATGAGCTTTGGAAGAGATATCCTGGGATGGGTGTACTGTCCTATATTTGTCCTATATACCTTAAGGGTTCTCAAGTGCCAAATAGGGCTCAGCCTCAACAACATGCTGAAGTTGGTAACATTTGTCTTGGGTTTCCTCACATGTTTCCTTCCTTTGTCCTGAGCCCCAATCTATGCTTCTTCTTATTCCAGCTATGAGTCCATGCATCCCCTGATCACAGAAGCAGGGCCCTATTCTTAGCCAGTTTTCAGTGAAAAGTAATAGATTTTAAGCGTAATGACAGGCAGCCTAGGAATATTTTAGGAGGGAGAGAGAGTGTTGATCCACAGCCATGCAAAGAACTCATAGGGGTAACCACCTACTCTAACTGACTTAAGGCCAGCCTTGTCCACAGGCACTAAATGTCCCAAGTGAAAGCATTCATCTATTCTGGAATTAATTTCTCTGATTATAAAGTTTGCACTGCTCTGCAAACTCCTTCCTCATTTTCTTTGTCTCTCTGTGTCTCTCCACAATCTGTCTCTGTCTCTCATTTTCTTCCCTCCCTCAGTTCCCCTCTCTAAAGTAGAACAGGCAACCAATTCTTTTCCTTCCATCACTTTCACTCAACTAACAACCTTGAAAGCAAATCGTCTGTTGTCTTGGGGCATTAAATCAACACTGCCGCATAGATCTCTGGTCCAGAAAAATGTATTTATGGCTTGAGATCGTGTTATGTTTATGTAACAAGTACTGGGCTCAGTCTCCTGGTGTTTACTGTCAAGACAAAATAAAATCAATAAAATGCTTGCGATTTTATGCATGTCATTTATTCATTCATCCAACAAACATTTATTGGGTGCATGATACTAAACTAGGCTTTAATGGGGGTATACAAAGATGTGTATGAAGAGGAAATATCATTGGATCTGGGGACAAAGGAAATGGGAGTGATCTTTGTTCCACTACTTACTAATTGTATGACCTTGAACAAGGAATCTGAGCCTTGGATCCTCATTTGTAAAGTGATGAGTTTGAGCCAGAAGATCTTTAAGTTCAAATGTGGTATAGTGGGAAAGATGCCGGCTTTGAGGTCAAAAAGCCCTGTGTTTGAAGTCATTTTTGTGACCTTGGCCAAGTCACTTCTCTCTGGGTTTCTTTGTCTATAAAATGAGTTGGTTGTACTAGATGTCCTCTAGTTTTCTCTTGGCTTGAAATCTAGGATTCTCTGACCCAGTTGGTATTTATTTCTTGTTAGACTGTATTTCAGACTTCTTTGGCATGTCTCTGTCCTATGTCCCTCCATTTCTCCCTCATTTGACTTACTTTTCTGTGTTGTCTTTCCTCTGTTAGGATAGAAGCTCCTCAAAGGCATAGGCTATCTTTCTTTTTGTTTCTATTTCTCATGCCAGGGCTTAGCACAGTGCCTGGAACTTAGTAAGTGCTTAACAAATGTGTTTCCTGACTGAAAATGACTGTTCACTGACTGACTGTTGGCTTTTCCAATAGGCCTCCTGCAGAAAGTGGGACTGGAGTTGAGTCTTGAGGGAAACTAGTATGTGTGAGCGAGGACAGACTGATTGTAGGCATGGGATACAGCCTGTGAAAAGAACAGAGCCAGGAGGTAGAATGAATGAATATATGGCGTACTTCAAGGACAGGGGGAAGAACCTGCTGGCTAAAGCAGTATGAAGGGGTGCAGAAAAAAAATGTTTGTGGAGCACTAGTGTCCGAAGAATAGAGAGAACAGGATATACCTTAGGAACTGGACCAAAGGAATGGAACAGTAGCATCTACTGCCATATGTAGGGGATTCCCTGCAATCATAATAGCAGCTTGATTGGTGAGAAACAGTGGAATGATGTAGTAATTGACTGTGCCAGAAATTTTGTTGGGAGGATGAGGGGCATTATTTCAATAATTCAGATACACAAGAGGTCTGAAGCATGTTGACTTGGACCAGTCTATTCCTGAAACGTGTCCAGAGGAAATCAAACAGGATAGTGAAAGACCATGAAATCATGCCACAAGAGCTCTGATACGATGGGGAAAGGATTTAAAGACAAAGATGTAGGTTCAACTCCTGGCTCCACTATTTACTATCCTGGACCACAATGGTGCTGTTGCTCATTAATAAGGTGGGATCAGATGTCCTCAGAAATACTTTCTTGCTCTAGACCTACGATCCTATAAACTGAGGATGTTTAAAAACCTAGAGAAGAGACAATTTATTGGGGATTATGATGGCCACTACAAAGGTGAAAAGCTTTCTTGATTACTGAGATTTCTTTTGCTGGGTCCCAAAATGCAAACTTGAAGCAGTGGGTAAACAATGAAGAGAAACAGCTTTTAGACTTGTAAGAAAAAGCTTCTAAATAATTAGAGCTGATTAGAATGGTAAGTTTTGGGGGGTAATGAATTCCTCCTCAATGGAATTCTTCAATCATGGGGACATTGAGGAGGGGATTCTCATTCAGGTGCGGAGTAGATCCTTTCCAACTCAGATTCTCTGTGGTGAGCATAGGTGGAGTAGAGATAGTGAAAGCCAGGAGAAGAAATGAATTACTTTATTCTGGGCCCTGGTGTTTGTCATTCCTGTATTAAGTGCGAATGGGGAGAGGGCAACTAGGTGGCTCAGTGGATTAAGAGTCAAGCCTAGAGATGGATGGTCCTGGATTCAAATGTGGCTTTAGAAACTTCCTGGCTGTGTGACCCTGAGCAAGTCATAACCCCCATTGCTTAGCCCTTAACTGCTCTTCTGCCTTGGAACCAATATACAGTATTGAAGGTAAGGGATCTTAACTTTTTTAAAAGTGAGAATGGAAAGATTGAGATGGGTCACAGATGTTTGCAGTGGTCTAAGGTCATGATTTGTGCTCTCCCGGAGGCACCAAGACTGAGAAACTAAATGATGAAAACATGGCCAGATACAGATGTAAGTTGCCTATCGTCAGGGTATCAAGAAAGCTGATTCTCAATTTTTCTACCCCTAGAAAAAGATGATACTCACAGTTGATAAACTTGAAAAGGAGTTATTTGACCCTCACTTTGTTTGGCTGTGTTGGAACAGAGGCATCTCTCAAACTTCTCCAGGCAAAATCATCAAATCACAGATCTATAACTGGAAGAGACCTTAGAGGCCATTTGGGCCAATTCTTTCATTTACCAATGAAGAAAATGTGGTCTGAGAGGGGAACTTATTTGCCCAAGATCATAAGGTAGCAAATCTTACAGCCATAATTCAGCTCTCCAAACCCAGTCCCTTTTCTTCATAGAATAAATTCCTTACTCTTCAATAGGCTCTAGGCAACCAGTAGGGAGCATATCTTACACATTACCTCCTCTGAATAAGAGCAAATTTTTCAAGTCATGTGCACTCCAGCCAAGATAATAGGAATCTCTTAGATGGTTTCCCCTCATTTCTTTATTTTTTAAAATCCTTACCCTTACCTTCCATTTTAGAATCAATCTGTGTATTTGTTCCAAGGCAGAAGAGTGGTAAGGGCTAGGCAATGAGGGTTGAGGCTTGCCCAGGATGGCACAGTTAGAAAGTGTCTGAGGTCAAATTTGAACCCAGGACCTCTCATCTATGGACCTGGCTCTCAATCCACTGAGTCACCTAGCTGCATCCTCTTTCCTCATTTATGAGAAACTCTCCTTCCCTTCCTGGTTCCTAAGATTCCTATAGAGTGGCATAGTCAGGTCCTATTCGCTTGCTAGGCTTTTTGTATTTCTCACTCTACTTACCAAGCATTTATCTTGATCCCTGATATATTTAGCCCAGGAGCCTTCTGCTGATTGCCATACATCACCAGAGACAGCAGCAAAGGAACTGGGGCCCTGTGGGGGCAAGCCTTTCTAATGATTGCCGGTCAGTGGGAATGTGTCAGGAACAGAATTCTTAGAGGAGGAGGATCTATAAATACCCTGTGTTTAATTCTGATCTGTCTTAAAGAGGGGGCAATTTGGATCAGTGTACTCATAAGGATCTTCCCTTAAACCCTTCTTCTTCCCCCAAAGACAAGATTTGACCAGGGTGGCATATTTCCACCCCCATTCCAAGCAAATCTATGAGCATCTGTCCTAGGTCATAAAAACAGAGAATTTTAGAAAGGGCCTTAAAACACACAATGGTAGAATTCAGAATGTTCAAAACTAGAAAGGGTCTTAAAACACAGAAATTCAGAGCTAGAGGTTGTAATAAAGGGATACTCTGAGATAGAGAGATACTTCAGAGGGTGTCTATGGATCAATACTAGATGGCTAATGGATCAAGATTTTTCTTACCCTCCTCCCTCAATACCTCCCGGTTTCCACCCTCTCCCTCCTACCTACCTTCCCCTCCCCCCTCTTAGTCAGCCACCTTCTAAGTAACTCAAGGTGAACTATGAGGTTTAGAGAAGATCCCTTTTTCTTTATTTTCTCAAGAAAGGGGTTTATTGGGGAAGACAGGACAAGGATAGAGGATGAGGTAGAAGGGATAGGGTATTCCCTAGTCTATACAAAGAATTAGGAGGATATTGGGAGTATGGCAATCATTCACTATCAGAGACAGTCAGAAAGCTATGAGGACAATTGTTTTCTTCTTTCTTCTTCTTCAAACTCAAATCTCAGATATACAATTAGTTCTTCAAGTTCAGCCACCACCCTCAGCCACACAAAAACTTCTTCTTCCCTCCTCTCTCAGAAGCCAAGAGAGAGCCCAGTTCAGTTCAGCTATGAGGTTAGCTTCCAACTGTTTTTCCTGGTAACATCCCAAACTTAGAATACTTAGATTTAGAAGGGGTCTTAGGACATAGAGATATCATAGTTCAGAATTAAAAAAGATTTTAGAGGTCAGTTGTGTAAAAAATAAAATAAATAAAACAATACTTATTTTCTAATATCATCCTTATAGTTGGTTCAAATACCTTGCCTAGAGGCCATTTGGGCCAATTCTTTCATTTACCAATGAAGGAAATGTGGTCTAAGAGGGGAACTTATTTGCCCAAGATCACAAGGTAGCAAATCTTACAGTCATAATTCAGCTATCCAAACCCAGTTCCTTTTCCTCATAGAATCAAGTTGATGAAAGAACTAGGCTTAGAACCCAAGTACCTGTGGTTATAGCCCAATGCTTTTTTCACTAAAAGGTCAAACCAAGACTGAAAGGAGTCAGGTGAAGCCCATATATATTACCAATAGCAAGTTCTTTAGTTAAGAATTTAGTTCTTAGATCATGGGCTATCTTGCTCAGATGACTCAAATTTGATCCTAATGGGACTAACTCTAACCTCACAGGCTCAGTCAATAGACAAATATTTGCTGAAAACAACTATCAAATATTTATATAACTGACATTAAATCTAGCCCTATTGTATATGCTATAAATGATTTGGAGCACAAATCAGATCAAATATATTTAAATGGAATTTTGAGCTACTAAGTACTTCATTATGTAGGAGGCTAGAGACATGGGACCAGTATAAACTGGAGAAGGCAACATGGAGGGAATGGGGACTTGAATTGAGATTTGAAAGTCAAATTAAGCAGAGTAGATCTTCTTTTATAAGCAAAACATAGCCCCCACTGAAAAGAAGAGTGGCATTTTAAGAAGGCTAACCTGGCACTGGAGGAGAGGACAGATCCATTGGGAGAGACTAGAAACAGAGAAACCAATTAGAAGGCTTTTCCAATAGTCCATGAATGAGGCAATGGACTCAACTAGGGTGGTGACCATGGAAATGGAGAGAGGAGAATGGACATTTCAGAGGAACGATCAACAGGACTTGGTGTCTAGTTGGAAGATAGAGACCACGATGAGGCTAAAATGTTATTTCTAGGGGATAAAGTGACATTGAATGAATGAAATAATAATCAGGAAGGGGAGCCAGATTATAGGGAAAAATGATAAATTTTGGTGTGTCCATGTTGCTTAGGCCTAACTCCAGCGTTTGTATAGATCATACTAATAGGATCATAAGGTTCAGAGTAGCAAGGGACTTTCTAGATCATCAATTCTAACCCCAGTATTAACTCCATTGGTGATACATGACTGGAAATAGAATGAGATCCCCAGCTGAGGGCCATGGATTTTGATAGCATTATTTAATCACAAGTATATGAAGGTTTTCTAGGAACTTCATCATGCCTGAAAATCTCTCTGTAAAGAGGGAACCATCAGGTTTGGGGGATAGAAGATGAATAAATCAACATGTCTGGTATGGGAGACCCAGAACATACTAAAAGTTTCAAAGTCCCATGATGATACCGTGGCCTCTGGTACAAATATACTCAAGAAACTCTAGAAAGGGCCAGAGGGTGTTGTCAAGAACACAGTCATTGCTGATCTTATGACACAAAGCCCAGATTTTTAAACCTCTTAAGACTTAAAACTTAGCCTATCCTCAGGAAGATACAGAATGCAGAAGAATTCAAACTCAGGCAATGCCACTTAGACTCCCCAGAGGTTGCAGACTGAAAACACAGTTGACTCTGAAGTGTGAAATGGGCCAGCCCCAAAACCTGAACTAACCTAATTCTATAGTCTAGCTACATAAGGAAACTTCATATAGGAATAGACTGCTGCTTTCCTCAGGGTTATTGTCTATACCTGCTTGCTTCTTACTCCACAGTTCAGTTTTCCTAGATCCAGACTATAGCAAAAAAACAAAAACCAGAATAAGGGAATCCAGAAATAGAGGCGGAAGTCCTGGTGGAAATTGGGGAGAAATAAAAAGAAATCAGGGTGCTGAGTCAGGTTGTTCAGTCAAGAGTTCTGGATCATCCCTCACCAAAATAATAATAATAATGTACATGTAAGTCACTGTGACATTCAGGATTAGGGCATTTATCATGATGGTGGTCTAATTTGCGGTCCATCATTGGTAGCCATTACTATTTGCAATCACCTCTGACCTTCTCCTTTTCCCTGAACCTCTGTATTCATGCCATCATGGGGGCCTAGAAAGAGTCTCGCCATTATTAAAGCCAGTATGAGCTCATATCCTAAGGGACATGGGGAAATATTGCTGATCTTACAAATGAGGGAAGATCTCAGAAGCCATTCATTTGTGAAACAAATGGACATCTGTGCTGGTTTGGACATCAGTGTTTAATTCTCAACACATTCAGAACATTAGACATGACTGTTTACTCAGAGGCAGACGATCAGGCCATCACTCAAACATCACTGCAAGAGATGAAGGGGGAGGGAGGGGAAAGGAATCACAGGAAAGCCTCCAGCTGCTTGCAATTGTGGATACTTCCTGTACTACCACCCACAGACTCAGATTCTCTTCCTTGGGGTGTAAAAACCGATTCCTTCTCCTCTGTGTTCCCTCTTAGCCTTTCCTCAGCAGCCAGGTAATGAGCATCAGTTCTGAATATAGCAAAACTGTAGCAGACATGAAAAATGAACAAAGGATTATCAAGTTAGCAATCAAAGCAGCTACATGGCTTAGTTACAAAGGAAGAAGGCAGGGAAGAAAGGAAGGAAGGAAGAAGGAAGGAAGGAAGGAAGGAAGAAGGAAGGAAGGAAGGAAGGAAGAAGGAAGGAAGGAAGGAAGGAAGGAAAGAAGGAAGGAAGGAAGGAAGGAAGGAAGGAAGGAAGGAAGGAAGGAAGGAAGGAAGGAAGGAAGGAAGGAAGGAAGGAAGGAAGGAAGGAAGGAAGGAAGGAAGGAAGGAAGAATTAGCTGAAGAGAATGCCTAAAGCAAGGAGAAAAAGATGAAACCCTAGGTGGGGTGACAGCAAGAACACCCAGGAATTTGAAACTATCATGAGTGAGGTGAGACCAGAACCACATCCTGCATGTAGTAGGTATTTGATATATACAGATTTGGGTTGAATTAGACAACCTAGGGAAGAGCAATCACAATAGAAGCAATATGGTACAGTGGAAAGAGCAATGGCTCAAGAGGACCTGGGTTCCAATTCAGACTCTGATACTTAGCTACTTGGGTGACTTTGCACAAGTCACTTATTCTCAGTGGGCTTTAGTTCACCTCCAAGATCCCTTCCAGCTCTAGAACTATGACATCAATCATATCGTGTTGCTACTCATAATTCAGATTAGGACTGGGGTGAAGAGGTAGGAACTGCCTCTGGAGAAGCATCTAGGACAAATCACGTTGTCTCTATGTACCAGAGGTATATAACTAGGGAGAGAGGTGAGGGTGAGATTGGACAGCCAAATTTAGAACCAAAGATAGCTTTCTTTGTATTTCTAGAGCCTGGCACATAGCAAGTCCTGACTGACTAACAAAGCACCTCCCTTACATAGAACCAAGCAGGATTTGGTAAACCTTCATATTTGACTGAACTTTATGAAACATTTTCTCAGAGAGGCCAGAAGTAGAAGAGTCTCTATTCTGGTTTATTGGCAAATGGCTGGTGATTCAAGTGAGAACATGAGGCAGCAGAAGGTCTTCTGGATTTGACATCAGAAGTCTTGGTTCTGAGTCCTGTGACTTTGAACAAATCACAAAACCTCCCTCTAACCTTAGCTTTCTCCTCCATGAAAAAAGTGGTTAACAATACATGTGCTGTTGACATCACCAGGTTGGTATAAGCCAAGTTCTTCATAAACCTTATAGCAGCACATAAATGTGAGTTATAATTATTACCTACATCACAGGGCTGTCGTGAGGAATAAATAACATAATGGATTTAAGGTGCTTCATAAAACTTTAAGTGCTATATAAATGTAAGCTAGTATGACTATTATCAGAGATAATTAAGGGGCAGAGATGTGTTCTCAAGGCCTAAAGAGAACAATGGCTCTTGAGGAAGAAGCCTTTCCCAATTCTCCTTAATACTAATGACTTTCCTCTGTTAGTTCTTTCCCATTTATCTTGTATAGAGCTTGTACATAGTTGTTGCATGTGGTCTCCCTGGTTCGTTTATAAGCTTCTAGAGGGTAGGGACTTTATTTTACTTTTCTTTGTATTCCCCAATTTTAAGATGGTTTCTGGTATATAGTAAGTATTTAATAAATGTTTGTTGATTTAATTTGGTTGGATTTTTTTATCCGCAGATGCTTTACACAATGCCTGGCATATAGTAGGTGTTTAATAAATGTTGGTTGACTTAATTTGGTTGGATTTTTTATCCCCAGATGCTTAGCACAATGCCTGCCATATAGTAGGTGTTTAATAAATGTTGGTTGACTTAATTTGGTTGGATTTTTTATCCCCAGATGCTTAGCACAATGCCTGCCATATAGTAGGTGTTTAATAAGTGTTTAAAAAGTTTATAACTGACTGGCAGTAGCAGAAGGTGGTTTACCTCTTGTCCATTGTGCTCCTAATATTTTTGCTACCTCCTATTCTCCATAGTGTTAGGTTCCTTTGACCTTTTTCACTGGCACGCCTGAAATAGCATGGTGGGATTCTGAAAGTCCTACAGATGTCCTGACCTTGTTACCAACTCAGCATCACTGATCAGAAAGACCTCAGGTACCTTTGCAGCCCAGCCCAGCACACATACCTTTCTCAGAAATATGTATGATAGGAGAAAATGAACACAGATCTTCAAAGAAAAATGTCCAGGAACAGCACATACCCTTCTACCCTGCCCCCATAACTACAATGTTCTACCCAGTGAAGTCTAACTTGGCTCTCTCTTACTCTCTCCCACTGCAGTAGAGTGGGCCTGTCCAAGTACCAGCTAAGAGGCCCAGGCACTCCCTACTTTCATTGCTATCAACAGACTTGCTCAGAGATGGAGAGAAACTAATATCCATGATAAGACTGCTGGCGGCTACTGCCCGTCTGGATAACTGCCCAGTCCCCATGCTGGTGATGGTACATCATCCGGCCATTCCCTCACACATCTATCCTTATTGGTCTCTACGAGGTCAGCAACCACAAAGCTCTGAAGCCTTCTGCTCTCTCTTCAGCATTTGGTGCTGCATTCTGGATAATGAAAGAATGCCAGATTCGTCCTAGCTCATTTCCCCCTCTTCCTACCAAAAGAGGCACTCATCCAGGGCTGCAGACACAAACTGTGAATACACTCGAATCCTGAATTGCTGTTCAGGTGGGTGAGTTTGCCCACTGACAGTGGAAGCAGAGGCGGGAGACTGTCTAGGCAAAGAGTAGGGAAAGAAGATCCATCATTAGCATTTCATCCTTGTAAACAACTTCCCAGAGTCCTGTGTGGTACATCACACTAGCATGGATTTTCTCTAATACACAGATAGGAAAGCTGAGGTCCAGAGAGGAGGGAAAGGAAAATGGCATATGGGGAGAAAGAACAGACATGAGGGGAGGAGCAAGAGGGACCCCAGAAAGGTCAGAAATCATCTCCCAGGATGACCTGGGGGCTCTGTCCATAAGCCAAGAGTGGTGGGAGCTCTGACAAAATGCCAACTGGCATCTGCAACTATACAATGGGACCAGCTAAAAGCACCTCCACCCCCAAAAAAATCACTTGGAGAGATTTTATTAGCCTATGCCTAGTCATTTTATCAGCATTCATGGGATTAGCTATTCAACCAGACAAGACAGTCAATCCATCAATTCTCTCAGCCAATCATCCAGTCTAATTTCCATCTAGGCAAATAGTGGCCATGTATGTAGCCTGTTCAAGGAGCAATGCTAAGGCATTCATGTTCCCAAAACAGCTTTTCTATCAATTGCTGTATGCTATATGCTAAAATGCTATAATTAAAGATTCATTCTGCATTTGGAGCCAAAAGTTCTAGGTTTTAGTCCTGGTTCTGCCGCTTATGTTAGTTATGTGACCCTCTTATAAATTGCTTTAAACTCTCAGTGCCTCAGTTTCCTCATTTGCAAACTGGGAGTATTCATATTTGTATTATCTACTTAGAGGGATGCTATGAGAAAAGTATCTTGTAGACTATGATGTACAATGGAAGTTAGTTACTTTGGTTATTTATTACTACAAAAATGGAAAGATCATCCGATCTAGGGTCTCCTTTAACTGTTAGCAGAAAGCAATTTAAGTCAGGATCAGTAAGACCTTGGCATGGATTAGGAGGTAGACAATTTAGGGAAATGCTCTGCTGAAGTAGTTCATAGAACATTTGCCCAGAGGTTGTGGGAGTGCCAGCAGTAGGCAAGGTTATTAGACTTTAAATAAAAATAGGTCATGCCAGATTAATTTTATTTTCTTAAAAAAAAAAAAACAGTTACTAAGTTTGCTAGGTTGGGGAAATGTGGTAGATAGAGCTTAACTAGATTTTAGTGTGAAGTGTTTCCAGCAAATGCTACTCTTGGGGAAAAGATGGAGAAATATGGGCTAGATGAAAGCAAAATTAAATGGATTGAGAACTAGTTAAGAGGCCAGACACATAGCATAGTCCTTAAATAATCGAGTAGTCATTCCAGGTCAATATGAAAGAAGGTCTCCAGTAGAGTAGCACATAGGTTTGAACTTGCTCGTGTGCTATTTAACATTCTTATCAATGATGTGCATAAAATGGCATGTTTATCAGAGAGAGGTAGATAACTCATTGGATGACAGAATCAAAATCCCAAAAGACTTTAACAAAAATAAACAAGGTAAAATTTAATGGGGATAAAAATAAAGTCCAACTTTTTAGGTTCAAAAAATCAGCTTCTCAGGCATGAGATTGGGGAAGTACTGTTGGAATGAGGTTCATCTGAAAAATATTTGGGCCTTTTTAAGTGAATTGCAATCCGATATGGCAATCAAAAAGCTAGTGCAACCTTGGCCTATATCAGCTTCTAGAAATGAGGTGATAGTCATTGACCTAGAGTATTATTTTCAGTTCTAGACATCTCATTATAAGAAAGAAATGAGCAAGTTGTAGAGGGTCCAAAAGAAGGCCATCAGTATGGTGAAGGGTCTTGAGCCCATACTATATGAGAACTGGTCCAAGGAACTTGTAATATTTATCATGGAGATAATGACAAATTGGGAACGGGGTTGTAGGAAATAATATGATAGCTGTCTTCAGTTATTTAAAGGGTATCAAGGGAAAGAGGGATTAGACTAGTTCTGCTTGGACAGATGTATGAATAAAGTTACAAGGAGAAAAATCTAATCTTAACATCAAGAAACATGTCATACCAATTAGAACTACCCCAAAGCAGAATGGTTCCCCTGAGAAAATGGTGGACCTAGAAAGAGGTCTGCAAGCAATGGCTAGAAAACCATTTGTCTGGGATTCTGGAGAGGACATTCTCTTTCAGGTTTTGGTTGGGTCTGATGACCACTGAGGACTCTTCCAGCTCTGAAAATCTGTTATTCAGAAAGAGGTGGGAACCCACCAAAACCAAATCTTGTGGGTCCTTATTTGAAAGTCAAGCATTGCTTTCTTCCTGCAAGCAAGCCTTGATCATCAAACCTTGTGGGAGCAGCAGCTGACCTTGTGATATGACCAATGAATCCAAGCCCTAGAGATTGGAGCTGACCAAAGGAGCCTGGAAAAACTGAAAAAGTGTTTCATTGGTTCCTTAATCACCCAACTCTCAGACAAATTACCCATTTTTATCCTTTTTTTGTTATTGTTGTTGTTTTTTAAGCAGAAAATCCAGATGTAAGTAACATTTTTCCCTTCACTTGTAGCAGGCGAGATGCTGAAGTGGTAATTACTCACTATATTTGAAACCTTCTCCTTTTCTGAAGGAGCCACCATCTCCCCATGAAAGTGCCAACCACTGATTAGAGTTCTGGACCATGTCTGCCAAGAACTGGGAGGAGTCCACTGCCATCTTCAACTTCCTGCAGGCTCATGATACCCAATGATAACCTCCCTAGCCCAGAGAAACAGTTGTAAGAGAAGACTGGGAGATGATTTTGGTACCCTTAGGACTCCCTCAACTCTTTCTTTGTATCCTCTCCTCCTATAAGGGAGCCCCCTTTCTTCCAAGAACCTCAAGACCTAAGCACTGAATTTACTCTTCCTCCCACCTTCCCTTTCCACTATAAAAACTCGCTTATGGAAAAAGATAAATAGGAACAGCCTAGAGATGGGAGATCCTGGGTTCAAATTTGACCTCAGACACTTCCTAGCTGTGGGACCCTGGCAAAGTCCCTTAACCTCAATTGCCTAGCCCTTAGTGCTCTTCTCCCTTGGAACTAATAATTCTAAGGCAGAAATTAAGGTTTAAAAAAAAAACAAAAAAGGAAAGGGTAAATAATATTAGCTTACATTCTATAGAACAAAGCAATTTCTGCACAATGACCCTATGAAATGGGTCATATTATTATATACTTATAAAATGTTATTACAGTTATGTAATAATATATCATAATGTCATATAACATTATATGTTACACATAAAATTATATACATATTCTATTAGAACATCTCAGAAAAGGTTAATTTAAAATCTTAGATATTGTTATTTTAATATTATATATTATTATATTCCCATTTTACAGATAAGGATTATTTAGATTAAATGACCTGCCTCAAAGTCACACTAAGTATTAGGAGGATATAATCCCAGCTGTACTGAATTTCAGACAAAATGTAAGACTATTATGTCCTTCTTGAGGGCAGGGAAATGTTTCAAATTTATCTCTGCCTTCCCAGTGTCTAATCAGTAACTACTGTAGGAATAAGGTTATGAGGGGATAAGAGGAAGTTGGTGCTTAATAAATGCTCAGTATTTGATTGGTTCAAGTCCATCATTCTGTCCTTTCCACCAGGGTTATTTCTCCCCAAAAGTACCCGATAAAGAATTGACATGTGGAGATCAGAGGTGTCAGCTCCTTCAGAGTCAAGAGAGGTACAATGGAACAAAAAGATGGCTTTGGGGACAGGGGTCCTGGGTTCAAATCCCAGATCTTCTAGTTGCTTAGCTGTGTGACTTTGGGCAAGTTAATACAATCTCTGAGGGCCTTAGTCTCTTTATCTTTAAAGTGAGGCTGCCAGATTTGATGACTTCTGTGGTCCTCCCAGCTCTATATCTATAAACCCATCATAGAACCTGGAGAGAAAACATGATCTGGAATCAGAAAACTAGGTTCAAGGTCTGTTCTATCTTTCAGATAGAAAAGATGTGACTCTGAGGAAGTCACTGCTTCTCTGAGGCTCATCTATAATCCAGACTCTTTTTCCAGCTAAAGAAAAGTACCTAGGCTTCCCCAGCTCTTTATTGGCCTTTTCCCAGGGCAGATTAACAACCCAGGGGTACTAAAGACTGGAAAAACAGACAACATTCAAATGTTAATGAATGAGAGGGTGGTGAGTCAGACTAATGAAGCTCCCAGGCATAAACCAGCAGTAGAGAGTCTGCAAAGACACTATTAATTGGGCTTAAATTGCATGAATGTTTTCATTTGTCATTTGAGTCTCTTAATGGACTCCTCTCTCCTCTTCTCTCAGACTGAGTCTTCTTGGGATGATCTCAATCTAAACTCAGAGGTACCACCAACCTCTAGTTCAGAGTGGCTCCCTATTGTTCCCCAAATTAATTCCCAACCCCTTTTGTTATTGTTCAGTCCTATCAAGATCACCTTGGGGTTTGCCCAAGTGGTTTACCATTTATTTTTTCCAGCTCATTTTACAGAAGAGGAAACCGAGGCAAACAGCATTGAGTGACTTGCCCAGGTCACCTATTTAGTAAGTGTCTGAGGCCAAATTTGAACTCAGAGAGATGAGTCTTCCTGACTCCAGGTTAAGCACTCTTTCCTCTGTGCCATTTTGGTTGCCCAATCCCTTCGTCTGACATTTAAATCCCTCTATGGTCCCACTCTGCTTATTCAGCCTTATTTTCTGTGTTCGTCCACCTGAACCCTGTGCTGCCATCTTACAGTCTCCTCAACATATCAGACTCATTACTGCATGACAAGGGGATAAGTGTAATTTTGCCTGAGGCCAGCACCTAGTCATGAAGTCATGGCATACTCACAGAAGCAGAGCATATCTAACACACTAATAGTTCAGGACTACCTGGGTCTGGGAGAAGTTAAGTGAAGCTTACATAGTCATTACTCAAGAATTTAGTTTTATTCCTTTTGCAACTATGAGTTTGATTAAAGAATTTTGCAATTTTTTTAATAGTCCATTAGATATGGAAGAGACCTTTGGGAACCTCCTGTCAGTTCCCCTAATTTTACAGAAGAAAGCAAAGACCAGAAAAGGGAAAGAATTTGCCTGTCCTCATACAACTAGTAAGCAACAAGCTAAAGCTCAAATCAAAGAGTATGCAGTGGCCAAGTCCATCCCCATTTCACAAATGGGGAAACTGAGCCCTCACAATCGGAAATGACCGACCTATGGTCCCACAGTCAGACTAGGGCAGAATGCAAACCTAACTTTCTATGCAGTGAGTCTTCCATATGCCAAGACACAATCAATCATCAATCAGTATTTATTGTGCCTGTACCTAGTACTACAGTGGGATACAGAGAAGTCTAAGACATTGTTCCTACCCTCAAGAGGCTTACAGTCTAAGTTAGAAAGCAAGGAAACATTACCTTATAATGCTGGGTGGTATATAAAAAGGGGGCTTGGTGGTATAGACAACAGACACAGTGAGAGATGTCATTATGAGCCAGAGTGATCAGGGAAGGCTTCCTGCAAGAGGTAGGACTTGCAGCAGGTCTGAAAGAATGGGCAAGATTTGGAGAGATGAATAGGAAAAAAGTAGCAATGCCTTTTGGGATGAAGGAAAGCTATAAGCAAATGTAGAATCTGGAAAGCTCAAAGATCAGTGTTCTAGGAATAATGAACAATTCCATTTGTTAGAATCAAGATGAGAAAAGAATAACTAGGTAAGTTGCAGCCAGTGCCTGGAGAGCTTTGAATGCCAGATTAAGAAGTTTAGAATTTATTCAAAAAGCAATGAGACAGAGCAGCGAGATGGCACAGTAGATAAAGCACCAAGCCTGCAGTTGGGAGGACCGGGGTTCAAAGCTAACCTCAAAGACTTCCTAGCTATAATAACCCTGGGCAAGTCACTGAACCCCATTTGCCTAGCCTTTGTCCTTCTGTCTTAGAGTTGTTTCTAAGACAGAAATTAAGGGTTAAAAAAAACAACTTTGCATTCCTGAAATTTCTCTATAACAAAAATCTCCATTTTCCTAGCCCTTGCCCTTTCTGTCTTAGAGTTGTTTCTAAGACAGAAATTAAAGGTTTAAAAAAAAAAAAAACTTTGCATGCCTGAAATCTCTCTATAACAAAGACCTATTTTGGAATCCTGTTTTCAGCTGTGTGACCTTAGACAAATCGCTGAACTTCATTTGCCTTGCCCTTGCCCTTCTGTCTCAGAATTGTTACTAAGACAGAAATTAAATTAAGGGTTAAAAAAGACAGCAATGAGAAGCTAGTAGAGGCTGGTGATGAGGGGAGTGGCATGATTCCCACTTAGGAAGATTATTTAGGCAGCATGTACAGGACGAATCATAGAGGAGAAAATGGATGCGTTGAAGCTTTGACACTGGAAGGCTTTTAGAGTGACACAAGCATGGGGAGGGATGAGGGCTTGGCTTATGCTAGTGGCTGGTCTGTGGAAGCTTTATTCCTCTCTGTTGGGGAAACAACCATGGAAGGGCTGTTCCACAGTCCTGGCTGCAGTCCAGACAACAAGGTTCCCCATCTCCTATGAGGTGTGAGCTCCTAGCATCACACAGTAAAATGTTTGGGAAGAAATTCAGTTAAAGTCTGAATAATCAGCTCATTAACCTCCTTGCCAGACTCCAAAGACAATCACAAAGCTGTCGGCGTGGTGGCTGCTGCCATCATTTATTCATGCGGTGTGCTATACACCATATTTTATTTATATGACGTGCATATTTATTAGAGGAGGTGGTAAATAAATTAGCCACCATCTGCTGTCGCCAGCATATGCCGTGCACCCCTACCCCCACTTTCGATCAGGTTCCAAGACAAGGAGATGGAGTAGGTTCGGTAGAACAGCTCGCTCTGTCCAAGAGGGTCTGGCTGGACAAACATGGGAGCCGAAGATGGAACAGGTGCAGAGCTGTTCAGAGAAGATTCATCTGAAGTCCTGGAGCATCAGGATGGAGTAGAAGAAGTGTGGCCTTTGGGACATGGTTTCAAATCCCTGCAGAGGGATTGGGGACTTATTGACCTGAAGAGTCAGAAGGACTGGACCATCCCAAACTTCACCTGCTGCAGAAAGCCTTCCCTGACCCGGCTAACTGGCCTCTCTCTACTTGGAGCTCCTACTACATTTGTTGTTCAAAGCCAGGTTAGACATATACCAGGAAAGTCACTAAAACTATACATTGCAGAGCAATTGTCAATACTCAGGGAGTTTCCCCCCTCAAAGTTCCCTACATTTTATGGTCTGATCCATAACATATAAAACAAAACAAAACAAAAGAAAATACCCTCCCTCTCCCAATAAAAGAAACCCATCCCACTTATCTCACAAGAACAGAATAAGGGAAATGCTAATATTAATAACAATAATTGATATTTTAAATTCTACATCTATTATCTCTTAGGATCCTCACAACTGACTTATGAAGTATATACTATTATCTGTACTTTGTTGGTCCTTCATGTTGGTCCTGTCCAACCCTTTCTGACTTCATTTGGGGCTTTCTTGACAAAGACACTAAAGTGGGGGAAGCTGGGTGGCTCAGTGGATTGAGAGCCAGATCTGGAGACAGGAGGTCCTGACTTCAAAACTGGTCTCAGACACTTCCTAGCTGTGTGACCCTGGGTAAGTCACTTAACCCCAATTGCCTAACTCTTACTGCTCTTCTGCCTTGGAACTGATAATATTGAATCTAAGTCAGAAGATAAGGGTTATTTAAAAAATGGTTTGCCATTTCCATATCTCTACTTTACAGATGGAGAAATAAAGGCTAAGAGAGATAAAATTACTTATCTAGGATTATACAACTTGTAAGTAGTTGAGGCAGATTCTGTTGATTCTCAGCTTTATAGAACTGTACGTTATTATGAAACAGCTGAAAGGGGACCTTTGATCACTTTGATCAAGTGTTTCATTTTGTAAAGGTGGAAACTAAGACCAAGGGGTTCCTCTTTCTTTCTTCTCATCCACCTTTCACTTGTTTATCTGTCACTTCTACCCCAACTACATATTGCCCAAGGTCACACAAGAAGGAAGCAACAGTCCATGAACTTATGTCTCAACTCCCAAGGAGGAAATCTACTAGTCCTGGAAATGGGCTGATCTTGTAGGATTTCCGCACAGAGTAGAATCTTTTTTGAAGCCTCATTCACTGACCCCAGATAACTTTCCCCAAAGTCTACAGGTTGTACTTCATTGGTCCTTCCAATGGGTGGGTTCCCTCTTTTAATAAAATGGTAACTCAATTGAAATTGCCTTTTCTTCTTCTTGTGACCACTGTCTCTGGGTAACCTAGCACCGGAACCTCCACAGTGAAAGAAAGGAGACTAGATAGACTCTGCTGTTGCTGGATTCATCAATTAGAGCTGGAAGGGGAGCTTTAAGGTCATAAACCCCATCATTTAAAAGATAAAGTAACCAAAGCCCTGAGTAATTTAATGACTTGCCCAGAATCATACAGCTAATAAGTAGCTGAGGCAGGATTCACACCCAAGTCTTCCTGACCCCAAGTCCAGTGCTTATTCCACTATATCTTTCTGCTTCTAAAAACTTCTTAAAGATATAGACACATGGAGTTCATCATTCTGTTTCCTGTCCTAGTGGAGAGGGGGACGTTTAAAGAAGTGGGAGAATTATAGGGGAATCCAAATATGGATGGGAACTTTCATCTGCAGTGGTTTTTCCATCAGAGAATCTTAGATATAAAAGGGACCTCAGAGACTCTAGCCCAACATCTAACCTCGTGCTAGAATCTGCTCTGCAGCATCCTCCAATATGGTAGACATCCCTGAACAAGTCACTGATGAAATCATAGATCAAGACTTTCTGTTGCTCCTCTCCAGCCCAAGCCATCTACTTCTGATAAAAGCCTTTATAAAAGTATTTCCTGGTAAGTAATTCAAAGGACGCTCAGTCAGAGCAAAAGTAGAACGTAGGAAGAAACTAGCAAGAATGGGGGTCAACCCATCATTTATTGTCCAAAGGTTCTCAAAGTATTGTCCAGGAACCTCTGGGAGTTCCTACAACTTTTACAGGGAAACTATAAGGTCAAAACTATTTTAATAATAATATTAAGATATTATTTGCCTTTTAAAATACTCTTCCCTTTTCTAACTATATAACCACATTAACTGGATTTTCTTCATGTACTTTAATGAAAATAGCATATCATAACCGATTGAATGGAAAAGCAGACATGAGAATTCAGCTGTCTTCTATTAAGTCAGACGTGAGAGAGATTTGTAAAATGTGTAAAACAATGGCACTTTTCTCGCTAATTTTTTGGAAATATAGTTATTTTTCACACAAAAAAATGCTACCGATGACCTGTCATAGTCTTTGTTAGTTTTAAATTAATTACCATCACTTTTTTTACCATCCTGATCAAGAATTAGGCAAAAAGAAAATATGGGGAAACTTCTGGATACCCTCAAGATTGCTCCAAAATTAGTGATTTTTTTTAAGTTGGGGAACTATACCAGTATACATGGTGGCATCATGTGCCATTCCCTGGTGTTGGATTATCCATGAAAAGCTTTTTCCTGCCCATCCTGAATATCACCAAGTAAACATTTTCTGCATCTCCAATCTCAATGACAAGTCAAGGTCTTCTAAGATGAAAGGCTCTCCTTTTCTCCTCAGGTCTTTCTAATAATAATAATTAAAAAAAAAAAAAAAAGACCCAGTCACCTCCGCCAAACCTGGCTCTGCATCAAAATCCAATAATTAATTTCCGCCCTTGGAAGCTGCAGAAACATCACTTTCTAAATTCATTAAGCATAAGACTCAATATCGCTTCCCATGTCATTTTCTCCTGGCCCATGGAGACCTCCTCTCACAGTATAATCTCCTGGGAAAATACCCACCTGAACAATTAGTCTCAGTTCTGTAACATTACTTCTCTGACTTCAGTTTCCCCATCTATAAAAATACAAATTATCTCTGTCCTGTCAACATCTCAGAGATAATTGTGAGCCTGAGGGATTATAGGATCTTAGCTGCAGAGCTGAAAGGGACCCCAGAAAGCCTCTCTGACCAACTCCTTTATTTTACAGATAAGGAAATTGTGGTCCTAGAAGGTTAAGTGACTTAATCAAGGTAACACATGCCCTAAATGGGTATAACAGGATTTGTACTCAGGTCCTAGTGGAGTTTTCTCTTATACTTTGATATTTAGGGCAAGGTGATAACACCTCAGCATAGCAGACAGGATGCTAAATTTGGATTCATAAGGACCTGAGTTCATATTCCATCTCTGCTACTGATAATCTGTGTGACCACAGACAAATCACCAAATCTCTCAGTCTCAGGCAACTCTGTAAAATCTCTTCAGTGAAGATCCGTATTTATGGAAAAAATTCCCACATTGATAAAATCATATAATGTCTCCAGCAGCACCTTCCTTGATTCCTCCTCAGAGTATGGAGGGAGTCTCTAGGGTCCAAGCAAAGGCAGGGCTCTGGTAGGTCTTGTCAAGACAAAAAGCTTGGAGCAACGTGCTCTGCAACCTGTCGTTTAAGAACCATTCTAGCTAAGTGAAGGGATCCTTGCTGCCAATTTCTCTGACATTCCCATTCATGGCTACATGTGCGTGTGCGCACGCACACACACACACACACACACACCTGCAAGTACACACGTATGCCAGTAGTAATAGAAAAGAGGGATAGTTTCTTATGTTTACTCTTGGCTCAATAAAGATTAGGTTTGCTGCCATTCATTCAGTCAACAAATATTTATTGAGACCCTTCTGTGTGTACAGCCTTTGCAAGATGCCTTGAGAGAGAAAAGAAAAGGAGCTTCTGACTAAGGGAATGATATGTGAGAACAGCATTTGGTTTTTCGAACCATCAACTAAAATACTGGAATAATGGGCTGAGAGCCGAGGATGGAGTGCTTCTAACAAGCATTAGTGAAAACTATTTGCTTGGAATCTTTTGAATTTGATCAAGAGGGCTTCAAAACTAAAAAGGGAGGAGAGAAATCTGCCCACATAGAACTGCCAAACTTGTTGACAGAAAAGAGTAATTGTAACACAGGATAAATTGGGGAAGAGAAGATCAGTCATTCATGGGAGACAATATCCCCCATGGGTTTAAGTGTCTACAAACAAATGCACATTGATCTTATATAAGAACTGGTGAGATGAATCTTTGATGAGATTTGGTGGAATGAAATTCAGGACCAAAATAAGCCTTTGCAAGGTTATAGCTTATTCAAAAGTATCATGAGATGTAGAACTAGAAGAAACTTCAGAAGTGATCTCATCCAATCTACTCATTTTACAGATGAGGAAACTGAGGTATAAAAAAGTAAAGAGATTTCCATTTACTTACAGAGTTAGGCTGTAAACCAGGACCTCTGAATCCAGAGTCAATGCCCTTTTCTCTGTTGCATGCCACTTCCCAGTAAAAATAGTAGAGATCAAAGAGGGAATGAAGCAGGAATGAGTATTAAGGAGATATGTTTAGTTTTTTATTTGAAATTTTTTATTTAATTAATTGATTTAGAATATTTTTCCATGGTTACATGATTCATGTTCTTTCCTTCCCCTCCTCCCACCCCTGTCCTGTAGCCAACAAGCAATTTCACTGGATTTTACATGTGTCATTGATCCAGATCTTTTTCCATATTATTGATATTTGCACTAAGGTGATTGTTTAGAGTTTACATCCCCAATCATATCCCCATCGACCCATGTGATCAAGCAGTTGTTTTCTTCTGTGTTTCTGCTCCCACAGTTCTTCCTTTGAATGTGAATAGCATTCTCCTAAGTCCCTCAGAATTGTCTTGGATCATTGAATTTCTGCTAGTAGAAAAGTCCATTACATTCAATTGTACCACAGTGTATCAGTCTCTATAATGTTCTCCTGGTTCTGCTCCTTTTACTCTGCATCAGTTCCTTCTGTAGGTTGTTTCAGTTCACATGGAATTCCAAGGAGATATAAGCTTGTGAGGAAAATCAGAACACAAGAAGGGAAAGGAAGACCAGAAATTTAGGAAAGACTTTAATGCAGGTTGTCATTGTTCAGTCATTTCAGTCACTCCTGACTCTTTATGATCCCATCTGGGGATTTCATGACAACAATACTGGAATGGTTTGCCATTTCCTTCTCCAGTTCATTTTATAGATGAAGAAACTGAGGCAAAAAGGGTTAAGTTACTTGCCCAAGGTCATATGTAAGTGTTTAAGGACAGATTTGAAATCAGGAAGATGAGTCCTCTTGACTCTAGGTCCAAAACTCTATCCACTGTGTCACTTAGATGGCTTCAGTGCAGACAGAAACAAATTAAAATGCTGATTTTGCTATAACAGCACATATATCAAAAAAAACTGTAATAATATGGAATAGTTTGGCAAATCCCCTGAATAAGGATGATACATAAATTTGTGTAGTGTTCCACATTTTTATGAAAATTAATATTGTCTAAAAATCATCTTTACAGATATCTCTATAAAAACACATTTTGATTGCTTGGGGGGGAGAGAGAGAGACAGAGACAGAGAGACAGAGACAGAGACAGAGACAGAGAGACAGAAAGAGAGACAAAGACAGAGACAGAGAGAGACAGAGACAGAGAGAGAGAGAGATTGGAGTATATGCTACAGACCACCTGGACAGAAGGAGGAATTCTACAATTCAGCAAAGAGATCTCAAACTTAGCATAGAAAGTTATGTTGTCATCAAAGAACACATTAACAGTTTAGATATGTTGGCACTGTGCCAAAAGAACAATACTTGAAACATGTATTATTTACTTGATGACTTTTATCCTTTAAAATGTTGAGGAAGCAAACAAGAATGGCTATTTTGACCTTGAGTCTGACCAACACAGAGGACATGGCAGCTGAATTAGTAGTAATGGGAATCTCAGAGGAAAATAATCTCACCATTAGAGGGTTAATGATAAAGCATAAGAGGAAAACCAGCATATTCTAATATATGTTTTAGATTTTTGGAAATCAGATTTCAAATTCAAAACAATAAGCATTTATTAAACAGTGCTAGCCACTGAACTAAGTTCTGTGTTCACAGAAAGAGAAATAGGATTCAGTGTTCTATGATTTATAGGGGAAATCAGAGGTGAAAATTGGGAGCTGCCTAAAGAGATTGGTCTGGCTACATACTTTTAAATATTTCCAGGAGAGATAGGAGAATGGTTAGGTAACTGAGAGTGTATCCAAAAGAAAAGACATGTTTTGAATCATTAAAACCCAGAATGGACTGTGTTTGACAACAAATGTGGAGTATGAGCAAAAGCAGAAATTTAAATTCTGAAGCTAACAAAGAGAGAACATTGCTCAGGATGAATGGGAAGATAATAATGGAAAGTGTGGAGAAGGCAGAACTACTCAGTTCATATTAAAATTATCTTCAGTCTTATTTCTAGACATTTATTAGCAGGGTGACTCTAGGCAAGTCATTTAACCTGTTTGCCTCAGTTTTTTCAACTTTAAAATGGGATAATTTTTGAATCTACTGCTTAGGGTTGTTATGAGAATAAAATGAAATAATGGTAAAGCACTTAGCAAAGTACCTGGTACAGAGTAAGCACTATTTACACAATAACTAATAATATTAAAGTAATGGTTTGAGAGGATTTAAAAATAGTGATCACTAAAAACCTCTATGGATTAATTGGAAACAGGTTCTGCACTTGTACTAAAATATTTTTATCAGCTGTTTTTGAGGTGGCAAAGATTTGGAAATTGAGGAGTTGTCCATCACTTCGGGAATGGTTGAAGAAGCTGTGGTATGTGGTTGTGATGGGATGTTATGGTGCCATAAGGCACAATGAACAAGATGAGTTCAGAAAAACCTTGATATGAAATTTATGTGAAATTATATGAACTGATGCAAAGTGAAGGGAGCAGAGCCAGAAGAACAATGTATATAGTAACAGAAATATGCTATGATGACTAACTGTGAAGGACTAAACTATTATCAGCAAAGCAAGTTTCCTAGATAACAACAAGGGACTCATGATAAAAATGCTATCCACAGTCAGAGGAGGAATTGTTGGAGTCTAAGTATGGATCAAAGTATGACAACTTCCATTTTATTTCCTTCGTGAGATTTTTATTGTGTGAGTGATATGTGTCTTCTATCATCACAACATGAACAAAATGGAAAGATGTATTGCATGCAAGTAAGGATATAATTTCTATCAGATTATCTGTTGCCTCAGAGCAGGAGAGAATAGGAAGGGAGAAAACGTGAATTATAAAATGTCAGAAAACAATTGTCAAAAATTGTTTCTATGTGTAATTGAACGTGGGAACAGATGTTCAGTTCTATGTCAGACTAACCTCATTCTCCCTTTTTTTTTAACAATAACTAGACCAATAGAACAAAGGTATGCTGTAGGCATGATATATTTAAATGTTTGACAAAGCATTTGACGAAGTTCTTCATGTAGTTCTTATGGATAAGACTATGGACTAAATGACAGTGAAGTTAAACGAATTAGGAATTGATTGAATAGCCTGATCCAAAAAAGTAATCATGAATAGTTTGGTGTCAACATGGTGTCTCACATTAAGTTCTTGGCCACAATTCATAATTTATTGCAATGATATGGATAAAGCCATATATAAGGTACATTTCTCAAATTTGCAAATCATCTACCTGGTAAGGCTAGTTAATACCTTAGAGGAGAAAAATCTGAAAAGAGCTCAAAAGGTTGCTTCTCAACTATTAGAGCTCTCTAAAAATAGAATATTTGCACCCCAGGAGAACCCCCAGGGCTCCTCCTCCTTAAAGGTCTTCAAATAGAATATAGACAAGCACATGCTGTTAAAAGGATTCTTTATGATATGTGGATTGGGCTCCATAGTTTCTGAGGTCCCTTCCAACAGATCTCCCAACTAGAAGATCTCTAAGGTCCTTTCTAGTTCTAAATGCTATGATTGTGCCTATGGAAAAATCAGAGAATAACACAAGAATTTGGCTGTTGTCCAAATGAAGAATAAAACTATAGAGTGCCTCTACCCCACTCATTTTACTAATGAGAAAACCAAGTTCTGAAGAGGTAAAAATGACCTACCCAAGATCACAAAGATAGTTGGGGGCAGAACGAAGCCTAGACAAAAAAGTCAATTAGTAAAATTAGTGAGTACAGGACAAAAAATTAGTGAGTACAGGACAATTAGTCCTGTACTCACTAAGGTACTGTCCTATCTTATTATCTTTCCATTTACCTTTTCTTCACAACTTGACTCTAAGTTAATTCAGGACAGCCCAGTTCTTTCTCTTGTATCTTCTAGACCCCTTGGTCTGGCACAGGGCAGGGCACATGACAAGGTGGTTGGTTGTTGTCCTTCATACTCCAAGATGACCAAAACAACATCACTGTCTGGGTCAATATATAGTGTGTCAGACCAATATGAACTCAAAGATTTTCAAGGTAGACAGTTGGGCAATTTACCAGCAAGAGCAGTGGACAAGAAATCAGAAGATTTAGGCTCTTTTCCCTTCTCCAGCACTAACTAGGTGCCAAAGAATAAATCATTTGACTCCTCTGTGCTGGAATTCTCCAACCTGTGAAATGCAAGCAATCATTACCCCCCTGTTTACCTTGAAGGATACCTTTTTGTGAAGAGCAAATGAGATCATGGCTGTGAAAACAAGGGGAATGCAAAGATGAGACATCATTTTCTTGTCAATAATGATAGCTCTTATTAACACGGGTAATAGTCAGCATCCTCTCCCTCCTCCTCCTCCTCATTGACTTGCTGAGGATTGCCACATTTATCTGACTCCTATAAGACCACAGAAACTCTGAGCAAAGATGAGATCGAAGCAAGTCTTCCAGCTGACAGATTAACCACCAGAGGGAGATGTGTGAATGGAATGTGAATGGCCCGTGAAAAACAATTTTTTAAAAATCATTTGTAATTTGAGAAACAAATGTTACAGGGCCAGTTTTGTCCCAAGCTTCCCTCTCCCAATAACCTATAGAATGTGGGGACAAGGTGGGAAGAGGATGAGGTTACAGTCCACTGTGGAATGAAGAAAGAATTCAATACCCCAGAGTTTGACCATAGAATGAATGTCAGAATGTAGGATGATAGGACATTAGAGCAGAAGAGTCAAACTCAAGGCAGCAAGAATCCTGGAGACTCTTGATTGCATTAAAGTGTAAATCTGAAATGATTCATAAAACAAAAATAAAATACAACAGAGATAATGTTAACTTGTGGTTTTCTAAGTCAATATAGAAGGGCAGGGATCTGCTTATAATTGAGTTTGATGCTAATGCAGTAGAGGATAAAACGTTGTAATGTTGTTTGTTGAGGGTAGAAGGGTCCTTAGAGGAAAGAATCTTGGAGTTAGGAAGGACCTTAGAATGTGGAAAGTTAGCAAGCACATAGGCTGTTATAGCTAGAAGGAATCTTAGAACATGGAATGTTAAAAAATAAAGTAGATTAGAGGCAGTTTGGTTGAGGGGATAGACTCTAAGTCAAATAAACCTGAGTTCAAGTCCTGTCTGTAACTTTTACTGCCTTTGTGACCTTAGTTAAGTCCCTTAACTCTTCAGTGCTCTTTAAGGAAACTCTAATACCATAAAGTTGCAAAAGAGAACTGATCAACATTTAGCAGAGGGCCTTTTCTCAACTGGGGGTTCCCTATAAAATCCCTATAAATTGGTTCCCCAATAAAAATAGCAAGTTTAATTGTTGTTTTTCTATCATTTCAGTCCTGTCCAACTCTTTGTTTCCTCATTTGGGGTTTTCTTGGCAAAGATACATGAGTAGTTTGCCATTTCCTTTTCCAGCTCATTTTACAGATAAGTAAAATGAGGCAAAGAAGGTTAAGTGAGTTGCCCAGGGTCACATTGCCAGTAAGTGTCTGAGGTCAGATTTGAACCCAGTATATGAGTCTTTCTTACTCCATCCTTTGGCACAAATTAATCTAGAAGACAACAGCAAGTTAATTCTATAGTTTTGTCCAGCCAAATGTCAGAGTTTTACTCAATCACACAAGATAAGGGTACAGATGAGAAGGGGCTTAGGTGGGGAGGGAATATGACTTTGAAAACCTCTTGGTTGGAAATAGGAGGACAAATGATGGATAGACTCCATTTTAAAATGCCAGGTTCCTCATAGTTATGGCCACCATTAACCCTGCTCTCTCAAAGCTACAGTCATTGAGTCTCTGGATATGCAATGGTGTTAAAGCTCCCAGATACTAAGGGGATTGTTTTATTTTAAATGACACAATTAAACTTTTACTACTTGGAACTTGGGCTTTAGTTTTCAAAGACCAAACATGACAAGATATTAACTAGAAAAAGTCTTCATATAAAATTGCTTCCAATGGAATCCTTCTGTAGTGAACTCTGCAATCTCAGCTTTATAGAGGAAAAGCGTGAAAGTCTGAGCTATAAGCTTAGTTTTTCATTGATCCCTTGGAGGGATGGGGGAGAAGGGAGGAAAGAGGAGGTCAGGATGACCCAAAATATTCTGGAATCAGTAGCATATTAACCACATAAGTGACCATGGCTGGT
This sequence comes from Monodelphis domestica, assembly GCF_027887165.1. Lineage (NCBI taxonomy): Eukaryota > Metazoa > Chordata > Mammalia > Didelphimorphia > Didelphidae > Monodelphis > Monodelphis domestica. Next base: position 57,970,392 of record NC_077233.1, on the reverse strand, counting down.
TTCTCCCTGGAGTCAAAGAGAACTTTAAAAAGTCAACCACTAAGAGAAGCAGCCTTCAGGAGTCACAAGAATGTTAGATTTGGAAAGGACCTGTGATCAGTACTGCATGACCATGAACCAATCCCATCCCCCCTCCAAACCTCAGTTTCTTCATCTCTAACATGATAGAGTTGGACTAGATTCTCTCTAAGGGCCATTTCTTGTTCTAAACTCTATAATCATGCTTCCTTACCCCCACGGAGTGAGACATCATAGTAGAATGAACTAGAATGAGCCCTGAGCACCTAGAATCATAGACTTAAGAGCTGGAGGGAGCTTTAGCCTATTTATTCCAACTGGCACATCATACCAAATGAGGACATTCAAGGTAGCATGGTAGAGGAAAAAGCAATGGACTTGGGAGTCAAGAAAAATAGGTTTGAATCCTACTTTGGATACTAGCTAACTATATGACCATGGCCAAGTCATAACCTCTCTGGCCAGCAGTTTCCCCATCCATAAGTAAAGAGAATTGGTCTCAGTAACCTTTAAGACCTTCCAGATGTAATCTATGATTCTGTAATCCTATAACATGAGGCTCAGAGAAAGGAAAATCACAGAATGCACAATCACACCATACAACATCACAATGGTAGTAAGTGTCAGGATCAAGATTCAAACCCAGATCCCAGGACTCCAAATACAAAGCTCTCTCCAAAGCACTAGTTTTTTTTTTTTTTATGTAATTTAATTTTTTAATTTGTTTCCCAAGGTTACATGATTCATGTTCTCTTCCCCACCCCCCTCCTGAATTGACAAGCAATTTCACTGGGTTATACATGTATTATCACTCCAATCCCGTTCTTATATTATTCATTTTTGCAATAGAGTAATCTTTTAAACCCCAAATCCCAAATCCTATACCCATATAAGTAAGTGGTAAATCCTGTGTTTCTATTCCCATGGTTCTTTCTTTGGAGGTAGATGGCATTCTTTCTCATAAGTCCCTCAGGATTGTCCTGGATCATTGCATTGCTATTCATACTAAAGCCAATTCCACTGGGTCATCCTACAATGTTTCAGTTACTGTATATCATGTTTTCCTGGTTCTCCAAAGCACTAGTTTTGTCTCTAACAAGCTGTGGTGACTATAGACAACCCACTTCCTTCTCTCAATACCAACTGCCCGGAGTCTGGTCCAAGGAGACTTCGGTTCTTCTATAAAATGGAAATTTAGGGCTAGAAGGGATCTCAGAAATCATTTAAGCCAGTCTTATCTTATAGGTAAGGAAAGTGATTCCCAGAGTTTATATGACTTGGCTAAGGTCACTCAGAAATAAAATGGTAGACAGGATTCAAATCCATGTCTATGGCAAGCCAAGGGGTGTGGGTGTGTGAGGGGGAAGCTCCCTACAGTAGTCCTGTTGAGGTATTTCTGGAGTCTTTAACAATCCAAAGCCATTAAACCTCATTCTGGCCATCCCAGACACTGATTTTGTTTCATAAATATTGTTCTCCCTGAAAACCGCCTGCTCAGCACATCAGCAGCGATTTGTTGAACTAATTATGTTTTCCCTACACTGCTTCCTCCTCCCGTCCCCTTCACCTTCTCTTTCCGGCTACTGCTCCAGATGACCAAGCTTGCTCCAGTTTGATCCATCAGTAAATACTCTGGGTGACCCGGGACCTCAGTGAGTCCCTTAAACTCTCCATGCCTGGAGGAGGTTGCCAGAATGAAAGCCATAATTGCCCTACTCCTCCCCACGTAAAAAAATGCCACTCACAATTTTTTAGGGAAAGAATCCCCTCCACCTGGCTGCCTGCCACCCCTATGTGTGTGGTGGTAGCATAATAAAGAACAAGACATTGGCTAGTCCCCGCCCCAGACAGCTGGGCTGAGTTCTACCTCCTCCTTTTCCTTCCTTCCTTCCTTCCTTCCTTCCTTCCTTCCTTCCTTCCATCCTTCCATCCTTCCATCCTTCCTTCCTTCCTTCCTTCCTTCCTTCCTTCCTTCCTTCCTTCCTTCCTTTCTTCCTTCCTTCCTTCCTTCCTTCCTTCCTTCCTTCCTTCCTTCCTTTCCAAGCTTAGGCAGAGCTAACTTTATTATCAACTGAAGTGGCTCTCATTAGAAGTGTGTGCTTGGCCAGTGACCCCAGACGGTGCATCTAAATCACCAAGCTCCTGATTCTATCAGCTGTCTTCTAACTGGAGCCTTGGCAGGGCAGACCTGCCCCAGTTTGGAGAAGGGCAGCCCCTGAGGATGTTCTGTTCCAAGAACAAAGCCATAAACCTGTTGTGGGGAGGAGGGAGGAGGAGGAAGGAGGAAACAGAGAGGAACAGAGGGGCTGGATTTGGTTCTGGGGCATTTGTATTCTATATAGCACTAAAGAAGAAGCATGATATGATGGATAGGAAATTGGACTTGAGGCCAAGGAGGCCTGAATTCAAATCCTGCCTCTGACACATTCTTGTTTATGAGCTGGACAGGAAACCCTTGAGTTCTCAGTGTTCTCAGCAATTCTGAGACTGCAGGTGGACAAAAGGACCATTTTCCAGGGGGACCTTTCATGGCCAGAATTTCTCTATCCTAGTGAAAGCATGATGAGTCCATAATCCTGCCCAGAGATGGGAAGATAGTGACAAGAATTACCCTCCATTTTTTGTTATTGTTTTAGATTTCACTAGTATAGGAAGCTTCCAATAAGGTATTCTATCAATGGAGGATGACAATTTTCTTATAATTCAGAAAATCATAGTTTCCTGGCCCACTAAATGGTGTAAATGTCTTGCCCAAGTTCACACAATTAGTATGTGTTAGAGGTGGACTTGAACGTAAGTCTTTCTTACTCCAAAGCTATGTCCCTAACTGCCATGTCATAATGCCTTCCCATTATACAGGAAGAAAACTGAGGCACATAGAAAAGAGAAGGAGAGAACATGGATCACAAAATGTCAGAAAACAACTATTAAAAATTATATTGACACGTGATCTGGAAAAACATTTTTATTTCAAAAAGAGAAGGAACGGGATTTTGATCATAGAATGTCAAGGCAGAAAAGGCATTTTAAAGATCCCTCATTTTAACAGAGGAGGAAACTGAGGAGGACCATAGAGGAGAAAGGGTTCACTCAAGTTCACAGAGAAAATTAGTGGCAGAGATGGGCATGAAGCCATGGGCTCATTACTCCCAGGGGAGCCACCACAGCACCCTATCTCTTACCTCTCTCTCTGTGCTATCCCACTGCACCACCTCCCATCTTAGACTCAAGTAATTGAACTGGGATGAGAGCCCAAGTTGTAGCTTCCAATTAAGTTTTATGAAACCAACTAGTTCCCCAGAAATGCACTGAGCTTAAGAAAACTACAGAGCCAAGACCTAAGGCACACCAGCAACATCAGGCAACCTCTCTCTGAGCAGCCCTGGCTGGTCCTGGGAACCCAGAACTCAGCCTAGTGCATGCCTTGCAGTCTTGAAAGGCGTAAGTTCATTGGGAGACCAGACCAGTCCTCAAGGAACATCTAGAAGACATCCAAGGGTTAAACTGCCTAGTAGTGATGCTTTGTGTAGAGCTCAGAGAGGGAAGAGATCAATGTGGGCTGAAAAACTGCCTGGAGGTAGGATTTGAACTAGGTCTTGAAGGATGGGTTCAATCTAGAGAAGAAGAAGGTGGTGGGTTAGATATTTCCATTGGGGAAACTAGTTGGGAAAAGCTTTACAGAGAAGGTGGATATTTACTGTTCAGGAGGTGCCCAAAGGCACTTTGAAAAAGCAACTTGAAAGTGCCTAAATGCCCTAAGAAAGAAACCAATGGCGATGAAGATGGGTTTCCTGATTCTCTGTCCTTGGGCATGAGCAATAGCAGTGATTCATGAGGCCATCAATCTCTCACCTCAAGCTCTGTGTCAGTGATGGATGGCTTTAGAGGCTTTTGTCAAGAAGGGTAGGATGCAGCCCTGGGAGAGGAATCCGTCTGTCAAGGAGACAGCTGTGGATACGATTTCCCCTCTTTTGCCCTCGGGGGAATTGCCGGATTGTGGATGGCTGTCATGAGTGAGCAAGAGGCCACCCATCAGCCTTCTTCTATCTACCCTGAGGTAAGGATCAGAGAATGTCAAGATAGAAAGGACTGTAGAGATCAACTAGTGTGGAAGATCTCAAAGATTTTTGTCTCAGGATGCTTTCATACTCTTAAAACTATTGAGGACCATCCAAAGAGCTCTTGTCTACATGAGTCATAGTTACCAATATTTACAATATTAGAAGGTAAAGCAGCTAAGAATTATTATGAAAAGAGTATTTCTCTCACAGATAGTTAACATTCATGGCACTCAATTTTTCCCTCAGCCTCTTAACTAACTTTGAGACCCTCATAAGTCATTTAACTTCTCTTAGTCTCAGTTTCCTCATCTGTAAAATAAAGAAACTAATAATACCTATTTTGGTTTCAGCTTCCTCAACTGTAAAATGAGTAGGTTGGAATCAAGAGCCTTTAAAGGGACAGCGAGGTGGTCAGACCTAGAGACAGGAGGTCCTGGGTTCAAATCTGAAATCAGATACTTCCTAGCCATGTGACCCTGGGCAAGGCACTTACCCCCTATTGTCTAACTCCTACCATGCTTCTGCCTTTGGAACCAATACAAAGTATTGATTCTAAGATGGAAGGTAAAGGTTTTTTAAGAGAAATTAGCCATTAAGGTCCCTTCCAGTTCTAAATTGATGATCCTCTGAATATCTCATTTAACTCTAGCTTAAAAAAAAAAAAACATTTCCCATCTCTATGTCTTTGCACAAGCTGTCAAGATTGTACAGAATGGAAGAGAAATCATCAGACTGAAGAAGGATAAATATGCCAAATTTCAAAAGAGGAAGAATTAAGCCTATAAACTATACAGCATGTCCCAAAAGTCTTAATGTAATTCAAATTTATTGAAGCTTATTAATTTATTCATTATCTTCAGTTTTAATTATTAGCTTATGCTAAGACTCTGGGGACATCCTGTAATAATAATAAGGATGATGCTGGTTAATAGTAATAATAGATAACATTTATATAGTAATAACTATGTGCCAGGCATTGTGCTGATAGAGTTTGTAGAACTAAGTCATCTTCCTTATTAAAGCTTAATCTGGAGGAAGCTGGGTATCTCAATGGATAGAGAGCCAGGTCTCAAGATCGGAGGTCCCGAGTTTAAATCTGGCCTCAGATACTTCCTAGCTATGTGACCCTGGGCAAGTCACTTAACCCCAGTTGCCTAGTTCTTAAGACTCTTCTGCCTTCAAACCAATACTCAGTTCCAAAACTTAGGAACCAATACTCAATCAGATACAATTGATTCTAGGACAGAACATAAGAGTTTTTAAAATTCTTTTTAATTTAAAAAGATAAAGCTTAAGCTGCATGAAGGTTTTGGGGACATTCTGTATAGCCCAAAAAGTTTTCTGGCAAAATTCTGGGAACATATCATTAAAATGATAGTGAACATCTGTGCTATTCTTGCAGCTAGATTGAAAGCTATGGGCTAGATAGACATAAAATTAGCTTTTTTTAACACTAGTTTTAACACTAGTTCAGTGATCAGACTCACAAGTAGTCATTAATGGTTCAATGTCAACTCAGAAGGTCTCCATTCAACTTCCCCAGAGATCTGTGATGGCCTTCTGCTAGTTAACATTTTTATCAGTGATTTGGCCAAAGACAAAGATGGAATGTGTATCAGATTTGCAGATGACATGAAGCTGGAAGGAACAGTTAATACAATGAATGACAGTTAGGATTCAAAATTATCTTGACAGGCTAGAATCTGGGTCAAATCTAATAAGATTAAATTTAGAGAGGTAAATGCAAAGCTTTACTCTTGGGTACAAACATTCTATTTTACAAATACAAGATGGGAAATCATGACTGGACAGTAATTTATCCCAAAAAGAGACATAGGAGTCTCATTGATCTGCAAGATCAATATAAGTCAATACTATGACACTTAAGTCAAGGAAACTAATGTGGTCTCAGTTGATCAATTAAGTCAACAAACATTTATTAAGTGTATGCTATGTGCCAAGCCCTGTACTAAATGCTGGAGGCTATATTAATTGATGTATGGTGTCTAGGACTAGGGAGGTGATGATTCTACTGTACAGTGATCCACTCTCATCTGAAGAATTTCTAGTTCTGGCTATCAAATTTTAGGAAGGAAATTTAGATGTTAGATGATATTCAAAATCTAGAGGAGATCAACTAAGATGGCAAAGGAACTCATACCTTATGGGAATAGGCTAAAGTAACAAGAAATATTTAGCTTGGAGAAGTGAAAAGTAAAAGGCAGAAGAGCAGCTAGATAGCAGAGTGGATAAAGAGCCAGGCCTGGATTAGGGAAGGATCTAGGTTCAAATCTGGTCTCAGATGCTTCCCAGTAATGTTATTCTGACCAAGTCACTTAATCCCATTTGCCTAGCCCTTGCCTCCCTTCTGTCTTAGAATCGATTCTAAGAAGGTAAGAGGTTTTTTGTTTTTTTTTTAAAGAGTAAGGGGATGAGATATGAGATCTGTCTTCCTGTAAAATCATCTTAGACCTGTTTTGCTTTATATGAGAAGATAGAATCAATAACAAAGAGTAGGTTTTTTTCAAAAGAAACTTCATATTTTCTTCTTTTCTCATTCTTTTGATTTTGTTTTATTGTTTATTTCTTATGAAATCATTAGTTTCTAGTTGCTCAGTTCTGATTTTTAAAACCTGATTTTCCTCTGTCAGCTTTTGGTTCTCCTTTTTCATTTGACACATTTCTTCTTCCATTGCTTTCATTTCTCTTTCTTACTTTTCCTCTGCCACTGTTTTTTTTTTTAAACCCTTACCATCAATCTTGGAATCAATACTGTGTATTGGTTCCAAGGCAGAAGAGTGGTAAGGGCTGGGCAATGGGGGTCAAGTGACTTGTCCAGGGTCACACAGCTGGGAAATGTCTGAGGCCAGATTTGAACCCAGGACCTCCCATCTTTAGGTCTGGCTCTCAATTCACTGAATCACCCAGCTGCCCCCTACCTCTGCCACTCTTAATTGGTTTTTGAAGTCTTTTTTGAGCTCATCCATAACCTATGTCCAATCCATATTTTTCTTTTGGGCTTCGCATGTGTTGCTTTGCTTTCACTGTATGGGGTGTTCAGGGAGGGGTAGCATCTCTGGTATGGAGGGCTTGTTGTGCCCTCCTAGGGCAGCTCTCCAGCCTCTGACCCTCACCTGACACTCAGCTCTCACTTGTGGCTCCCAGTAGCTGCTAGCATGCGGCAGCGGCCACACCCCGGGCAACGGCTTCAACAGGCTGGCTAAACCTTGTGAGGGTAGCCATTGGGTGGACCCCTGGTGAACCAGGGCTTTGCTCACCCAGCATGTGAAGACTGCTTCTGAGGAACAGGCGGAAGAAACCAATAAGAAGGTTCAATGGCTGAGAGGGCGATGCAGCAAAGCACTGTGGAGTGCTTAGGGCGTGTTGGAGCACAAAAGACAACCTGGCCATCCATTGCAGCTGAGGAAGTCTCCAGGTGTAATGACTTTTCGTGCCACTGGACCCAGGCTTCCAACGCCGAGAGAGTGGGACTGTCTCTGTGCACCGACTTTTCCACTTAAATCTCCTTCACGCATAAGTGTTTTTGTGCACACTCATCTATCATAGATGAAAATGCACAAAGACAATCGTCATCCTCGGTTACCAAGAGACTACTACTACTATTCCTTTCTGTGTCTGTACCTTGCTCTTTGTCTCCATAAAAATTCTTTAGAGTTAGGTGCTTTTCTGTTGTCTGTTCATTTCTTTTACCTTTTATAGGTAGGCTCTGTTTTCTGAGAGGTTAGGGTACTCTTTTAAACTTCAGTCATTCCTTGATACTACTCTTAGCTTTCTTCTGTGTTTCTGCCAGTTTCAGTTCTTCCAAGATAGTATAATGGCCTGAGGGTTGGGAGCTCTGAGGACCACCACCCACTCCTAATTCAATTAACCTTGAGATGCTAAGTACCTCAGACTTGGGCATAAGCTTTTGGTCTTACTTTGAGCTTGATCAGGTCAAGAACTACTCAAATTCTAGCCTCAGGCTTAAGTATAAGTTTTTGGTCTCACTGAGTACTTGATCTAATTGAGGGCACAGTTGATTGCCCTATCCTAGAGCTCTACCCTGAGTTTTTGGCAAAAAAAAAAAAATCCAAGCCCCCTTTGGCCCTACCAACTACCCCAAAATGAGATCTATGTCCTCAGAACAGGTCCAGACTGGAACTCCTGGCTTCACTTGGGCTCACACAGACTAGCCCTCCTTAGCACAAATTGCCCTGGGCTGAGATTCCTGACTTCACCACAGGTTTAGAATTTCATGGGGTCTGGGTTGGTTGGACTTCTATTTTGCCTAAGCAGGGTCTCAGGATCTGAATATTGGCTTGGGCTTAGGTTCCAAACCTGAAACAGATGTGGGGGGGGGGGGTGGCTTGCTCTTGGATTGCTCTTCACTCCTTGCTATAGCCTTCTGCTGACTGTGATCCCCTCTCACCCCAGTGCTCCAGATGTCCTCTGCCTATATTTTGGGTTTTTCTTTTCTTGAAAGTTGTTTCATTTTGTCTGCTTGTTGGTTCTTTCTCTCCTGTGTTCATTATGTGACATTATTTTAATATTGGTTGGATAGGATTTTCATGGTGACTCTGTGCTTCTCTGCTTTACTCCACCATCTTGATTCTGTCCCTGGAAGTCTCAAAGAGTGAAAGTTGAAAAGACTCAAAATTAAGCTTAGTTTAAGTAAAAAATCTCCAATAAGACCAATCCCAAAGAAGAATGAGTTGACTCAAAAGGCAATGGAGGTCTTTGTTCATAGGCTAGATGATCCATGACAGGGATGTTATACCCATAATTCTTGCTCAGGTACAAGCTAGACAGGAGAGGCTCTGTATGAAGCTTATTCCAATGCTGAGATTCCATCTTCTTTTCCCAAATTCAGCACTCTTTTCCACATCAGAGTCAAAACTACCTCTATAGCTTATACAGTTACTAATCAGGCAGCTAGGTTGCACAGAGCATTGGGACTAGAATCAGGACAATGTGAGTTCAATTCTAAACTCGGACACTTAAAAACTGTGTGACTCTAGGCAAGTTATTTACCTTCTGTTTGCCTCTCTTCCTCATCTGTAAAATAGGGATAATAGCACCTTTTTCCCAGAGTGAAAATCAAATAAGATGCTATTTATAAAATGTCTGACATAGAAAAAGTGCTATATAAATGCCAGCTATCATAATTATAATTGAATTGCTTAGTTAACTAGAAGTCCACTCTTGAGGTCTTAGTTCTGTCTTCTGGAAGCACAGAACAAATCTTGCTATTCAAATAACAATGCCAGATTAAGAATTCAGGAGATCATATGGGTTCTAGTGCTGATTTGCCCAAGGTCATAGAGCCAAAAAGGATAGGACTAGAACATGGGTCTCTTGGCTCCCTTTTCAATGAGCTTTCTACTACATAGTGAAAATGTAGACCGTGCTAAGTGCTGAAATCAAGAGAGCAGAACAAGCTGCCCAAGAGAATGACTCGCTTTTTGTTTGTTTGGGCTATGGAGAAATTAAGTCAGCCCTATACACTTATTTATAGGCAGAGCTGGGGACCACCCATATGATATGATCAAAAGGACACTAAAAGACCTTCTCCATAGAAAAAACAGGGCCTGAAATAACTACTATAAGAGTCAGGGTTTTTTGTTGTTGTTATTGTATCTCATAAAGATTCTTGTCATAAAACAAGTATTGTTTCACAATGAAGATAACATATTTACCCACTATTATATCAGAACAATCCCAGCATAAAATGTCTTGACAGAATGGGACATAGAACAGAATAGTTTTTGGTTTTGCTTTTTTGCAAGAAGAGAAGCAGAAAATGAAGGATGGTGTTGGGTTGAATGTTGGCAGTCAGAAGAGTGAAATAAGAACAAAATTCAAGGGAGATAGAAAAAATAAAGGAAAGCTCAGATGACACTGGCAATATGTTTCTATTCTTTCCCCCAAAATTTTGTAAGCTGCAAAGGTTTCAAAAAGACAAAGTGAGATAACAAAATTCTGGATAAAAAATAAAGACTGGATTAAAAAATGTGAACAAAATAGGGAGGAAAGGACCGAAATTAGTAAAATGGAAATAAAATGGATGAATGCAAAATCTTATACTTGGGATCAAAAAAAAATCAATTACCCAAGTTAGGCAGGAGGGAGGCATCACCAGATAAGGATTGGTGTGAAAAGAAAAAAAAAAAACCTTGGAGGTTTTAGGGAACTATCTACAAAGTTCAAATTCAATAGGCATTCAAGTACCTCCTATGCTGGGGCATTGTGTCAGTGATGTGACAGGATGGCCCAAAATGGTGACACATTTTCAAATTGCATCAAAAGAAACCTAAATGGAATCAGGAATAATCTTCATGAGTTCAAATGCAGCCTCAGCCATCCTAGGCAATTCACTTGACCTTCTTTGCCTCACTTTATTCACCTATAAAATAATCTGGAGAAGGAAATGGCACACTCCTCCAGTGTCTCTACCAATAAAATCCCAAATGGAGTCACTGAGTCACACATGACTGAAAAAGACTGAACAACAACAAATCTAGGCAATATGGTTTAGCAAAGGACATTGGTGAGGAAGAACCCATCCAAAGGCAAGAAAGGAAGAGAGTGAAAAAAATTGTTAACCATATTAAAAGAAAAGTGGTTGAAGGAAGTAGGAATATTTAGAATGGGGAAACAGAAGACTTGGGGGGGGTACATGAATCCTATCTTCAAATATTTGAAGGGGTGTCACGAGGAAAGATACTAGTTCTCCTTTGCCTCAGAGAACAGAACTAGAAGTAAAAAGTGAGAATTGCTAAGAGGCAGGTTTTAATTTTATATAAGGAAGAATATCTTAACAATTAGACTTTCAGAGGCTAATGAGTTCTTCATCCCTGGAGGATTTTGACTGGAAGGTGGATGATCATTTGATAGGGATGTTGCCAAAGGGAGTCTCATTTAAGTATAAGTTAAATTAGGCAGCTTTTGAGGATCCTTCTAACTCTGAGAATGTGGGACTCTATGAACCTGATTGAGAAGTAGTTCTCTACCCACAAAACACTGAAACTGATATAATGATAATAGCATCTAGAGCTTGTTTAACAGTTTAAGGTTTGAAAAATAAGTGTGTTGTTTATGTGGGTGTGTATACAAACACACACACACACACACACACACGTAAATTTTTAAAATCTCATGTGATCTTTATAACAACTTTGAAGGAGTGCTTTTATTATCCCTATTTTACACATGAGGAAATTGAAGTAAACAGAGATTAAGTGATTTGCTCAAAGGTCACACAACTACTAAGAGTCTGATAAAGAATTTGAATTCCTGACTTCAAGCCCAATAATCAATCCATCTAGTTGCTATTATTACAGTATGTTTCTGCCCCTGTTTTCCTCTCTCACTGTAGTGATCAGGAGAATTGGGGTCGGGGGGAGAGGTAGAGGGGAGGTGGGTAGGGACCAGGAGGATGGCAGTAAATAGATGTTTACTTTGGAAAAGATTCCCATAGACATCTGTCATATCCAGATGGCTTGGTGAGGAAATGATGGTTTTGCCTCTGGGTATGGATGGAAGGAAGAACTGGGCTCAGGAAATTTCTACTAGAGGTTTATGCCCACTCCAAGCTACCATTGTGAAGGATGGGTCTGGGGTTCTGATGGGTCTGAAGGAGACAAACAAACAAGGACACACATGCTCTCGCTCTCTCTCTCTCTCTCTCTCTCTCTCTCTCTCTCTCACTCACTCACACACACACACACACACACACACACACACACACACACACACACACACACACACACACAAACTGACCTTGTTAAATTAAGGAAAGAAATTAAACCAAATCTACCTGAACCTGAATGTCAAGCAACTTTCTTTCCTACGTCAATGATGTCTGGTGGCCCTCTATCATAAGCCAGAGTTGGAAAGGACTGTCATGATCCCAGGATGAACAGGTTGGGGACACAGATGCCTTCCCTAAGCATTTATTGCCCTTCCCAAATAAAGAGAATGTCTCTGCCCTAATATCAGCAGGGACTATGCTTTGAACTGAACTGTGGGGACTAGTTACATTAAGCCATCAGTGCTGCCTCACCTAGAGCCCCTGTGACTCATGGCATGGATTTGTAAGATGTTGGGTCTGTGGCCAAAGTGAGGGGTCAGACTATGGCCCAATTTTGGAGTTAAGGCTTTGGTCAAGCTTAAAAGGTCAAATAATGATTGGAATTAGAGGTCAGGCCATGCCAAAGGTTAAGAGATTAGGGGCAGTTGGGTGGCTCAGTGGACAGAGAGCCATGCCTGAAGGAAAACAGGAGATCATGGGTTCAAATCTGGTTTCAGGTACTTCCTAGCTATGTGACCTTGGGAAGTAATTTAAACCCCAACTGTCTAGCCCTTAGCACTCTTCTGCCTTGGAACCAATATGATTCAAAGAAGAAAGTAAGAATGAGAGAGGGGGGGAGGCAGGGAGAGGGAGAGAGAGAGAGAGAGAGAGAGAGAGAGAGAGAGAGAGAGAGAGAGAGAGAGAGAGAGAGAGAGAGAGAGAGAGAGAGAGAGAGAGAGAGAATGATGGTTTTGGGTTTAAGGGATCAGCAATGAAATTGAAATCAGGAGATCAAACTATGGCCATGGTTATGGGGTAAGACTATAGATATGGAACACTAGCCAGGACCTTACCCAGAACAAGATGATCCTCTAATAGCTTTGGCCTTAGAAGACAGTGTAACACAATGGACAGTGCTGGACTTGGAGTCAGGAATATTTGAGTTCAAATCCTACCTCGGATACTATGTGACTCTGGTCAAATCAAATAACCTCTCTTGGCCTCTAAAATGGGGATAATGCCTATAAACAGCTGCTTCAAGGTAGACCTAAGACTCAAGATAATAATAATAGCTAGTATTTATATAGAGCTTTAAAGTTTGCAAAGCACTTTGCATATCCAATACGATTTGAAATAATGTAAGTCACTTTGTAAATTTAGAGGTACTAAATGTGTGGATGAGCTTTCCCTGAACCACAAGGGGGAATATATTCTTTCTTAGAAGGAGCCATGGAACTGCTCCCTTTTATTCCAAGATCATCAATTTTCATATTTTCCAAACTTCAGTGATCTCTAAGCCCTTACACACTGGTCTCTGGAGCAATCTCTATGTCCTTACACTCCAACCACCAAGACCTTCTTGGTTCCTAAAGCTGTTTGGCTCCCTGAGATCTATTCAGTTCAATAAACAGTTGCCCAATATGTACCCTGTACTGTGATTGGCACTGTGGTCACTTAGAAACTAGATGCTTCCTGCCATCAGGGATCTTACAGTCCAGTAGGTAAGGACATGACCTCAAACCACTGTAATCCATGTTATTTTGTGATGAATGTCCAGGAGAGAACACAACAGAGTGGCATAAGACTGATGAGAAGGCAATGATTACTTATATCCAGGCAGAAGAGGGAAGGTTTCACAGTGGAAAAGGCATCTGAGTTGGGCCATGAAAAAGAAGACTTTTGGAGGGTAGAAATAGGAGCTGAAGATCATTTCAAGGATGGGCAATAGCATGTACAAAGTTGCAGAGCCCTGAAAGGTCTGGATAGGATCAGGAAAGGATGAGTCATTTGGTTTAGCTGGGATATAGGTTCTAAAAAGGGAAGTAGCATTTAATAAAGCTGGAGCCAGAGTACAGGAGCCTTGAATTTCAAGATAAGGAATTTGTATTTTTTCCATTAAATAATGAAGAACCATTGAAAGCAAGGAAGTGAAATGGTTGGAGCTGGACATTAGCAATTTTAGCAGAAGTGTGAGGGATGGATAGAAGCCAAGGGAGATGAAAGGTATGGATAAATTAGGAGAGCTTAATACTCCCAGTAAGAGGTAACAGAAGCCTGAAGGAGGGTGGTATTAATGGGAATCCAAAGGAGAATGTGGATGCAAAAGAGTTTGCAAAGGTAGAATTAACATGACTTCACAACTGACTGGATGTGAAGGCTAAGAAGGAATAGTCTCACTCCTTCCCAACCCCAAGGTTGTGAATCTGGTTGGCTGGAAAAATAGTAGTGCCATGACCAAGAAAAAACTGGAAAGTTTTGGGGCAGAGGGAATAAGTTCCATTTTGAACATAATGACATTAAAGGGATGACAAGACATCTAGAATCACAAAATTGCTCTCATGAATCCATGCTATTAGAATCCAAAAGAACCATAAAAATAACCACATTCAATGATATTTTAACAGTTTCTAAACCAATTAGGAGGACCCTTGAGATTAGCACTTCCCGCTAGGTGTTCTTTCCACTACATCCTATTTCAGACAGACATATCCCATATGTCGCTGGCATCGTTGGATTGGGGATGGAGATCTACAGAGAGGTGATAATTGAGACTATGGCAGGGAACCAGGTTATTAACTGCCCACCAAGAGAGAAAAGAAGACCAGCAAGAACAAGACTTAGAGGACACCTACACTTAGAGAGGAGGCAGCCAAATGGCTGATGGAGTGCTGGGTCTGAAGTAAATAAGACCTGAGTTCAAATCCAGCCACAGACATTCACCAGCTATGTGACCTTGGGCAAGCCATTTAACCTCAATTTAGAGAAGGAAATGACAGACTGCTCCAGTATTTTTGTCAAGGAAGAATATTCCATACAGTCACAAAGAGCTGGACATGACTGAACACTTGGAGAGAAGTAGAATTTCAATAGTACCTCTTCTTCTTCCTCTCTCACTGTCACCATACTCATCTTAATGCCATAATCTTAATATTTGCTCCCTTTTTTCTTTGTTACCACCTATTCTATTCACTATACTTAAAGAGCATGCTCCCTAGGTTTCCATAATATCAGAGATTTGGAGCTGGCCATCAAGTTGAACTCTCTTATTTTACAGGTGAGGAAACTGAGTCCCAATGAAACAAAATGACTTGCCCAAATCCTTCAGCTATTAAGTGTCTGAGTCAGGATTCAAACATGGGTCGTTCTGTCCCATTGGTCTTATTCTTCTAGTCCACTGTGCAATTCAGCCACCTGTCTCTTTACAAAGGAAAAGGACAGAAATAAAATGCAGACATAAGAAGGCAGAGTAAAATAGTTAGAAAAGTCTATGAAAGATGTTATACCACCTTTCCTATATAATTCTTTGTTTGGTATATGTTGCAATCTACTTACACCCACTTTATGTATCTCAGCTACCCTTTGAGTGATCAACTTCATTTCTGTAATTTTCCATGATTTTAACTATACAGCTTCACTGAAAGAGAATTGGTGATACTGTCGTAAAAAGTGTCATTAGAGAAACGTATGAATGAAAGGGGGGGAAAACCCCAGAAGGACAGTAATGGAGTGACAATGAAGAGCAACCAACAGCAATCCAGCATGCTCCACTGGTATCTGCATAATGCAAGAGAGGCATTGGGAGAGTCTCCAGTACATTGAACAGCTGTCCTGGGGCGATTTATGGGACATCATGGAGGAGAATAGAAAGGGATGAATGGGAATGGATGATTCAGTCAATAAACTCTCATTTCCTCACCACCTACTATGTGCCAAACACTGCTCTAAGTGCTGGGGATAGAAAGAAAAAAGGGAAACAGTTCCTTCTCTGAAGGAGCTCATAGTCTAATGGCTCACAGGGACATAGATCTAGTGTTAGAAAGGAACTCAGATCATCAAGGGCAATTCAATAGAAATAGGCATTAATTCATAATTAAGGATCCCTGAAAGCCACATATTGACTTCGTTTTAAAATGTAATGCTATCTTCCAAAATATTTATAGTGGCTCTCTTTGTATTGGAAAGAACTGGAAATTAAGAGGATATCCATCAATTAGGGAATAGCTAAACAAGTTGTGGTATATGTTTCTGATGCAGTTCTATTATAGCATAAGAAATGATGAGCAGTTTAATTTTTTTAACCCCTTACCTTCAGTTTTAGAATCAAAACTAGGTATTGGTTCTAAGGCAGAAGAGTGGTAAGGGCTAGGAAATGGGGGTTAAGTGACTTGTCCAGGGTCACACAGCTGGGAAGTATCTGAGGCCATATTTAAACCCAGGATCTCCCACCTCTGGTCCTGGCTCTCTATCCACTGAACCACCTAGCTGCCCCTAAGCAGGTTAACTTAAAATGGGAAAGACCTATGTGAAGTAATGAGGAATGAAACTGAGTATAGCCCAGAGAACATTACATAGAGTTAGTTACACAATTAATATTTGAAGAATTACTTGTGAATGTCTAAATCTAGAGAATGAATTGGAAAATGAAACAAAAAAATGAAACAATATATACACATATCTTCTATGGGGCAGGGAGAGGCTGTGATATTTGGGAACAAAATCTATTAAATAAGTAAATTTTGGGGGGCAGCTGGGTAGCTCAGTGGATTGAGAGCTAGCCCTAGAGACGGGAGGTCCTAGGTTCAAATCCAGCCTCAGACACTTCCCAGTTTTGTGACCCTGGGCAAGTCACTTGAACCCCATTGCCTAGCCTTGACCACTCTTCTGCCTTGGAGCCAATACACAGTATTGACTCCAAGACGGAAGGTAAGGGTTTATAAAAAAAAAAAAGTAAAAATTTAAAATTAAAGTAAAAAAGTAATGTTATATATCTTTTATAGTCTTTTTATTTAGTTAAATATTTCCTAATAGCATTTTAATCTGGTTTGACTTGGACTACATACTATGGATATCCAATGTGGTATATTTGATTCCTGTGATCTAATACACCCTACCTCACTTGACAGATGAGGAATCTGAGACCCCAAAAGGTTAGTTGACCTTGGGATCACACCAATACTAAACATCAGAGATGGTACTTGAACCCAGGTCTTATGCCTCCAGGGTCAGTTCTCCCACTGTTTTCTACATTGTTGAAGGAAATGTCCATCTCAGTACGACCACAGTTCTATTAGAGTACTGGAGTAGAAAAAGATGTTCTTTAGCTTAAACTGGATGGTACCGAGATTTCCCAGCTAGCTTCTCTAATATTTGTCCCAAATCTGCCAAACTTTAACTTAGGTCCTAGTTTTCCCAGCTTTGAGCCCAAACTACAATGGACTGATCTCCTCTGACCCCTCAAATGAAGCTGGTTTCCCTCCTTGAGAAAATCATTTCCCACCACTTGAAGTTGACATTTGAGCTATGGGGCTGAGCTCTGGCTTGCACCCCTCAGGTCCTCAGCCAATTAGATAGCCTTAGGGGAAACGATTAGCGAGCCTATGCTCATATTCCATATTCTGAACTCTATTCTAGCCTCTAGTCTACCCTCATATTCCAACTGAATCTCTTGGCTAATTAGGCATCTCCCTACCCTATCAGAGTCCACTTGGGGTTCACATCACAAAATCCCTTTCATGACGAGTCAAATTAAAATCAAAGGATTCTTGAAGGTGTTTAAATGGGATTTAATTTTTATTATATATATATATATATATACATATATATAATATAATTAATTGTTAAATTGGGCACCACTACTTAGGAACACTATTGACAAGCTGGGGCACATCCAGGGCAACAATGACCAGGATGGAGAGAGGAACTATGTCACAGGTTGAACAGTTGGAGGATTCAGGAAGGTTAGTCTGGATAAGAGAAGACTAGGAGGGCTGGGAGTATGACAAAGAGGACAAGAGCAGTTTTCAAGTATTAGAAGGGCTCAAACCTGGAGGTCCTGGGTTCCAATCTGGCCTCAGACATTTCCTAGCTGGGTGATCCTAGGCAAGTCCCTTAACTTCCATTGCCTAATCCTTACTGCTCTTCTGTCTTGGAACCAATGCCAAGTATTGATTCTAAGACAGAAGGTAAGGAGTTAAAAAAAAGTATTAGAAGGGCTTATACTTTGGCAGAGGGCAGCTAGGTGGCACAATGAATAGAAAAATCTTTTGTTTTGTTTTGTTTTGTTTTTGTTAAAATAAAACCTTTACCTTCCATCTTGGAGTCAATACTGTGTTTTGGTTCCAAGGCAGAAGAGGGGTAAGGGCTGGACAATGGGGGTTAAGTGACTTGACTAGGATCACACAGCTGGGAAGTGTCTGAGGGCACATTTGAACCCAGGATCTCCCATCTCTAAGACCCGGCTCTTAATCCACTGAACCACCTCACTGCCCCCTGCATCCACTGTCAATATCCTCCAATGGCTGCCCCAGTTCGCCTTCATGGCCCTGTCCATTGGACTCCTCACAAAGGCTAGAACTGGCTTACCAATAGGCATCCCTGCTGCCCAATGCCCAGCTATAACTAAAAGGTAATTCCTTTCCAAGTTAAAAAAAAAAAAGCCATCATTCTGTCCTAAACGCTACGCTTTCTGTGTGATTAAATTGTACTGGCTCACTCTATCTCCACTTTAGCCTTCATTCATGACATTAACCTCGGCAACTCCAGCGAATGAAAGAAAACAATCATTTCAATGAAAACAGTCATTTCATCGCCACTGAGAAGAAAGCTCTGCAGAGAGAAGAGGCCGGCGGGGTCGGCGTTCCCGGCAGTTTGCCCAGAGCTGGGACCCCAGAGCCCCACGTGGAGGCCTTGCATGACTCGGGCCAGTCTGACATCCATCTGCTGGATTCCAGAGGCTGCCTGCCCAGATACGCTTCAGCGTTTGATTCCAGACTCCATGGAGACCCCGAAAGGAGATAAAGGCACCGTGAGAACCGCATCGGACGGGAAGAGTGACGTTCATCCTGAGCGTCCAGGGCCTTTGTCTCTACTTAATGAAGGGTCATTCCTTAGCACCGAGCATGGACTGTCATAGATATATGATAAAATATCGATTGTATTATCATTCATAATAGTAATTAATAATATATTTATTTTAGTAATTTACAATATATTTAATTTAATATAGTAATTATTATACATCATATAATTATATAGAATGATAAAGAAAATAATTTAATAATAAATAAAAATTTGATGATATTACCATTTGCATATATAATAGAATTATAATTCTATGATAATTAGCATTTATATGATGATAATAATAATAAGCATTAATATGATGCTTTAAGGTTTGCAAAGCACTTTAAAAAAAAACTTTACCTTCCATCATTAATACTGTGTATTGGTTCCAAGCAGAAGAGCAGTAAAGTCTAGACAATGGGGGTTAAGTGACTTGCCCAGGGTCCCACAACTCAGAAATATCTGAGATCAGATTTGAACCCAGGAACTCTCATCTCTAGGTCTGGCTCTCCATCCACCAAGCCACCCAGCTGCCCCCACAAAGTACTTTTACATGTATTATCTCCTTTGGTCCTTGTAACAAACTTGTGAGAAAGGTGCTATTACTTGTTCCTATTTTGTTGTTCAGCATTCAGTTGTGTCTGACTTTTTGGGATGCCATGGACTATAGACATCCAGTTTTCTTGGCAAAGATACTGGAGTGGTTTGCCATTTTCTTCTCCAGTGGGTCCAATGAATTCTCTTACCATACAATCAGTTTCAATGACTTGCCCAGGGTCACACAGCTAAGAAGCTAAGACTGGATTTGAATTCTGGTCTTCCTGACTCTGGGTCCAGCACTCTATTCATTGAGCTACTTAACTGCCTCCTTGGCATATAGAGGTTAAGTGAATCACCCAAAGTCAGACAGCTAGGAAGTGTCTGAGGCTAGATTTGAACTCTGGTCTTCCTGACTCAGGTCTCACATTCTATCCACTGAGCCACTTAGCAGAGGTTAGATGAGTCACCAAAAGTCACATAGCTGAGGTTGGATTTGAACTCAGATCTTTCTGACTCCCAACCCAGTGCTGTAACCACTGAGTCACTTAGATGCCTCTGTGTTTTGTGTTTGCCTCCCTATTTTACAGAAGAAGAAAGTGTGGTTCAGAGTTGATTTGCCCAGAGTCATATAGATGGTAACTGAGGCAGGGTTGGAGATTAGAAAAAAGGCTAGGAATACAATGGGAGTGAAGGATAAGTGACAGCTAGTTTGAGTGATAAAATGATACTCCCAGAAGGTAAAAATGCCCTAATGAAAGGTCTCCAACACACTGAGGTCATATTCCAGTAGGATATTTTTTTTAAAACCTCACCTTCAAACTTAGTACTAATTCTAAGAAAGAAGAGCAGCAAGGACTAGGCAATTAGAGTTAAGTGACTTGCCCAGGGTCATACAGCTAGGAATTATCTGAGGCCAGATTTGAACTCAGGACCCCCCCCATCTCCAGGTCTCTGTACTCCATCCACTGTGGCACCTCACTGCCCCTTCAATAGATTATCAATGGAAATCTATTCCCAGACTTTAACCTCTTCTTCTATGGTCTGACCAAACTGGCTTCCTTGATGCTCCATGAACATGATACCCAACTTCATAGACTGTCTATCCCCCATGGCTGGGATGCAGTGCCTCTTCTCAGAATCCTTAGCTTATTTGAAAGCTGGCTTAATAAGCACCACCTCCTACATGAGAATTTTCCTGATCCCCAGCCCCATAACAGGGTCTCCTTCCACCCCCATGAAAATCACCTTGGGTTTTCTTGGCATACATTTTGTGTCTGCTCACATTTGTACACATTGTCTCCCCCAATAGAATGTGAGCTGCTCACAGGTAGGATTATTATTATTTTTTTGCTTTTGTATCCAAAGTAGCAGGCATTTAATGGTTGACTAATTTATCTACAAGAGAATATGAATAAGAGTCAAAGTAGATGAAAGAATGAAGATGGGCTGTTATCTTCAAAGATGGAAGAAATTATCTTCAAAGATGGAAAGAATACTGACATCATTTAGGTCCTCCCCAACCCAATAAATATGGAAGAAGTAGAATAGTGCAAGCACTGAAGAACTATGAAAGGAGCCAGCTTATAAGAAGAATTTTCATTATCCATGAATATAATTTATCCAAAAGATGTTGTTTAGTTGATTAATTGTGTCTGATTCTTCATGATCCCAGTTGGGCTTTTCTTGGTAGAAATACTTGAGTGGTTTGCCATTTCCTTCTCCAACTCATTTGACATATGAGGAAACTGAGGCATACTGGGTCTAGTGACTTGCCCAAGTTAGTTTGTGTCTGAGGCTGCATTTGAACTCAGGTCTTCCTGACAATGGACTTGGAGCCCTAAAAACTGGCAGAAATTACTGCGAATTTTCATTCCTATCTATGCAAGAGAGAGATGTGACCAGATGGTCTTTATGAACTTTTCTTACCTCTCCCATCTTAAGTTTCTACAAAATCTCAACTATGACTCTCGGTGACAATGTCATCTTTAGGGGAGCATAATACTGAAGGAGAAAATCCATTACTGCTGGCGCTGTTTCCATAGCTGCTCCATAAAGAAGTAGCGGTTGCAGTCATACCCTGCTGGGTGATGTAGGGAACTCACCCTCCCTACTGCACTCCAGGTCAGAGAAAAATGGCAGGCAAGGGCTGGCGGCCATTTGTTATCAAGATGGGCTCCTTCCCAATCCCTCTCTTTCCTATCACCTGCATTGACTGAAAATTCCCAGGAAGAGGTCAGGTAGACAGAGCCCTTAACTGATTTTGAAGGGACCTCAGATCTCACCTTGCTTTTGCCATAATTTATCAATGTGACAAAGTACAAGTCATTTCTCTTCTCTAGACCTCAATTTCTTCACCTGTCACTTGAGGAAGTTGGATCAAATGATCATTACAGTCCATTCCAGCTCTGACATTCTCTGTCCTGATGGTCTTTCCACTCTTCAGTGTC
Organism: Monodelphis domestica; assembly: GCF_027887165.1. NCBI lineage: Eukaryota > Metazoa > Chordata > Mammalia > Didelphimorphia > Didelphidae > Monodelphis > Monodelphis domestica. Next base: position 57,948,694 of record NC_077233.1, on the reverse strand, counting down.
TTCTTTTCTAAGCTCCAACACCTTTACTATAAAACAGGGGTTCTAAGACTAAGAATCACAGACTATTGGGGGTCTATGAATTAGGATTAGAAAAATGGCAATGTTATTTTCACTAAGCTTAACTAAAATTTGACATTTTCTTCAATTATGAATATATATGCATATATAAATATGTATATTTACACATGTGTATATATAAACATATATACATACATACATACATATGTTTTAGGGGGGTCCCTTGGCTTCTCCAGATTGCCAAAGGGATCCCTGACCCCAAAACTTAAGAACTCCTACTCTAAGGTGTCATTCAGCTTTGACAGTTTCTGTCCTAAAGTCTCTTGCTGCTTTGATATTCCCTGATCTACATTCTCTTTCCACTCTGGTGTTCTGTTTTAAGATTCTCTTCTAGTCTTGCCATTTAATAATTCTGTAACTCCTTGGTCTTCCTTTACAGTGAGGACCAAAAAGAAGTGGGTCCCCTAAACCAGAACAGTGAGAATGGGATAGAAGTCAAATACATTGTATAATCAAAGGGGCAGTAGCAAAGTCCTTCTTCCCTACCAAACATCCCCATTGAGTTAGAAGGAATTTGAGTTCATCTAGTCGAATCCTCTTTCTTTACAAATAAATAAGCTAAGACCTTGAGGGAAATAATTTATCTAAGCATACAACAGCAAAGCCAAAATTTGAAACCAAGTCAAATGACTTCCAATTCAGTATTCTCTTGGGCACACAGTTGATACTTAGTCATTGTCCATGAATACTGGATGGCTTGACCCAGGAGTCTATCATCTGGCAATTGAAATGAAGAACAAATGTAAGAATGCCAGTAATATTTCACTGGACTCTAGACATCAGGGTAGTCCAAGGCACCTAACTGCATCTCTAATCCAACCTATTAACATGACTTGGTCAGTGGTAAGGAGTGTCAACTAACCACCACCCACCCTTCCCAGTATAGAATGGAAGGGTGGAAATTATGATGAAATTCACCATCTTGGCACTAAATCGTTGAGCTTTGGTATCACTAGCTTATAAAAGAATCTCCTTCTTCTCCACCCATTTGTTCTTTTTTCCCAAGGCTTCTGTTCATTAGCCTGGTCATCTTCAGCCCTAGAAAGGGCAATGGAATCCAAGAGAAGGACCAAAGCGATGTCAACATAATGACATAGCTTTAGGGACAGGACCTTCAAGTATTTGTTAGGATTTGGGTCTCTTCCATAAAAGAATAGTTTAGATTTAACTTTATAACATAGGAGAAAGCTTATGTAGGGAGAGTAGAAGGATCCCTGGGGTCAAAATATTTCTCACAAAAAATAGAAAAACATTCTTCCCCACTCTTTCCTATAGGTATTGAAGATCATGAGTAACTAATGCAGTACATGCTTCTAGACAGTCAATGAATTGGTTGATTTTGCTGAATTTTCTCCTTTTTTCTTTTTTTTTTTAATTCTCTATAACAAATGAAGATATGCTAAGTAGAGGGGTATATCCAGATGTGAATATAATATAAAACTAAAAGGCATCAATTAAAAATCACATCTCCCCCACAAGTCTCAAGGCCTGACGCTCTTCAATTAGAGATTTACCAAACTCCATTCTAACATCCTTATTTCTTCCTGCCCAACTATCCTCTGTAATTTTGCTTTAGAGGAACTGATGGAATAAAATGGAGTACAAGTCATAGCACATGGTCAGTAATAACTTGGAACAGAGACAAGTTTTCAGAAATCTATTATGCCAGTGTTATGTATTCTTTAGCCTTGCATCCAGGACCCCTGACTGCTCAAAATTCCAGGAGGCGTAGAGTGATGCAAATCATACCTACTTGTAGACCCAAGATTGGAGATTTTAAACTTTTCTTCAGAGTCATTTCTAAGCAAGAAGTGGGGGGGGGAGAGATTGGAGGGGAGATCAAATCACAACCACATCTATTAGCATCAAAAACAGCCTTCTTTCAAGATTCTGTTTATCTCACCCAAGGAATAATAAAATGTAGGATTTGCTTTGGACTCTGCATCTGAGAAACACGGAGATGCATTTGACAGATAGTTTATCTTCCACTGGAGTGGGGAGGCAGTATGGTGAAGTGGAGAAAATCATGGACTTGGAGTAAAAAGACCTAGAAAATGAAGTCTTGACTTCTGACTTCTGCAAGGCCATTTTGCTTCTTTGAAGTAATGTATTGATCTGCAAAATGGAAATAATATTTGTATCACCTATATTACAGATATATTGTGAGGCTAAAAGGTTATTCTGATTATGATTAATAACAAAACCAATTCCCTCACCTCTTCAAGTTGGATGCTACAGCAGGAAGAAAATCTAATCACGATGTGACAACTAAGAAAATCTGGGTGTCTGGAAAGAATGTTTGCATGAGATTCTAAGGCAACTAACTGCCTTTAAGAATGCCATGTAGTTAGAATAATGGGAAAAGGAAGGAAGGAAGTGGTAGGAAAGAAAAGACAAATGGGAGAGAAATAGAAGCAAAGAAGAAAAAGAACAGAAATAAACTTGAGCTGAGGTAGCATCGACTTCACATTAGACACAGAACTCTGGTAGAGTTGTCTTAATTCTTTCATTCTGCAAACCTCTCAACTCTAGTTTTTCCATTTCTGAGTACAAGGTGCTTCCTTTCCCTTGAAAGAGATTAGGAGAGTGTTCGATAGAGGTAGTCTCATTTACAATTTTGTGTTTGAGAGAATCCCTTCTCAGACATGGAACCCCAGGAAAGCTAACCCATTCAGAGCAGTCTATGGGTTAGTATGCACTCAAAATGATAGGTCAAAAGCCCCCACCAATGGGTTTACTTTAAGCAGCCAAGAAAAAACAACATTGGTTTAAAACAAAAGCTATTTAGTCACTCAGAAGAGCAAATAATCAAAAATGATTAAGAACTTCCAGGAATTGAAGCAGAGTGGAATGAGCAGAACCAGGAGAATATTATACACAGAGATTAATACACTGTGGCACAATCAAATGTAATGGACTTCTCTACTAACAGCCTTGCAATGACCCAGGACAATTCTTAGAAAAAAGAACACTATCCACATCCAGAGGAAGAACTGTGGGAGTAAAAACACAGAAGAAAAACAACTGCTTGATCACATGAGTTGATGGGGATATGATTGGGAATGCAGTCTCTAAACAATCACCCTAGTGCAATTATCAACCCAATGGAACTGCTCATTGGCTATGGGGGAAGGGGAGGGAAAGAACAAGAATCATGTGACCATAGCAAAATAATCTAAATCAATTAATTAAATAACATTTTTCAAATTAAAAAAGAATTAAAAAAAACAAAGTCAATTATCTCAAATGTAGGGTTAGAAATCCTTTATACCTTCTATTTAATGAATAATGGGTATTTGGAGGAGTGTACAATACTAATTGGGGGGCACTGCTCCCCCACCAAAAACACATAAGCTATTTATAGACTGGGAAGATGATAAAATCATCAGGCAACTAGATAGCATGCTGGACAGAATGCTAGATCTGAATCAGAAATACCTGAGTCTATAACCTGCCTTGGATACATACTACTTCTGTGATTCTGAATAGATCCCTTAACCATTCTGTGACTCATTTTCTTTATTTACAAAATGAAAAGATTAGATCCAATAGCCTCTAGGCTTCCAGATCTAAATCTATGATACTAAACCTGAAAGGGATCTCAAAAGCCAGTGAGTCTAACTCTTTTAATTTATAGATTAGCCAACCGAGGCCCAGGGAAGGTACTTGCCCAAGGTCACAAAGGTAATAAATAAAAAGTACTAAATAAACAAATAAATAAAATAATTAAAAATACAATAAATAATAACTAGTAGAGGTGAGATTTGAACACAGGTAGGCTCTGAACATTAGGTCCCTAATACCTTTTTTGTTAATTATGAAAAATATTTTATTCAGCAGAACAAAATGGCAACATATAGTAGGTTCTCTTATAACAAAGCATCTTTTGTCCACACATCAAAATCATACAAGATTTGTTGATAATGTAACCATAGGAAAAATCCTATGAATCAGGCCAATCACAAAATGATTGCCAAAGATATTCACCTTTAGAGTCCAGAACAAGAAATCTCTTTGAGTGGTGAGGACCTCCACATGCTGCTATTTGTTTGGGGTTTTTTGGTTATTTTTTTTCTTTCTTTTTTGGTGGTGGGGGGAGGTGTCCCTGACATTTGATATTTTTGTAACTCTTAATTCTACCCCAATCCCAGGCAGTGAGGACAAAAAGGAAAGGCCTTCCTCCCCATAAAAAAATTAGAGCCTTTTCCCACTCTTTCTATTTTACCAATCTGCTTCCTGGGAAACTTAGATTTCTCTTTTTTTAAGTATCAGAAATGTTTTTCTTTTTTTTTTAATTATTTGTTGTTTACAATCTACTTCCAGGAAACCTCATTTTTCCTTTTAAATCCTTTCTTATTGGCAAAATTGAGCAAGAACAAAAGAGAAGAATACCAAGTTATCCTCTGCTAATCCTACCCCACCATATTCTAATGTTTATTACGTCTATCTGCCATCAATAACAACCAACACCATTTATGTTTTGCATTATAGAATGGGCAGTTTAGAACCTGTCTCTCTACACCATATAAATGGGATCAGAAGTACTTTAAGATGGAACAAAATCCCTGGAGCAGAAGTCAGACCAACCAGTTATGATATTTTGGCTAAAACACTTCTGTTCTGTGAGGCTCAATTTATTAAATGATCTTATAGTTTATATATCAATGAAAATATACTGGAAAGACCCTGAAAATGGATATTGAAAAGTTTCCAGAATTGGATAGGAGAAGGAAACCTTGATGGATTATCATTTTGGGGAAATTGTATGGTGCCTTTAATGAGCCCAAATTGCCCCCTGAAATAAAGGCTCTTCTTATTGCCACCAATACTCCTCTCATAATGTTGCAAGGATAAAATTAATGGTATTCTACAGTTTCCAAAACAATAAGGTTGAGAGTCAGCCAAAGGGAACCAGAGACACACATTGTGTTTGTGGGCAGACTATAGCACATTATAAATGAGAAATAGTGAAGGAGCAGCTACATAAAGGATATTATCAGAAAAAAAAATGTATAATCAGAAAAAATACAGCAAGATAAAAGATAACTCCTAGACCAACCCACCTTTACGCTCCATTGGGGTCCACCCAATGTCAAAAGAGCTAGAGCAGAGTTTTCAGCGTGAGAGGAGGTCAGTCTAGGTGAAACTTACAGGAGGAAGAGGAAAAGAATAACCCAGGATTGACAGGAATCAATGGGCTCATTGGATGGACTGCTGAGATCACCTACTCCTAGAAATTTCAAAGACTTCTGCTATACCTTACGTTTTATGATTTCCACAATGGGGAGGTTCATCCCGCCAGAATGCTCTCTTTTCCATCCCTCCAAACCAGGCACTAGAAAAATATATTAAATAGAAAATCTGTATGCTGTGGCATATGTGTCCCATTTAGAGAGGACAGGACTGGCAATTGATTGCCTCCATTTTCCCTCGTGCACTGACCAACATATAAAATATAACCGTATCGCTCTATTGTCACCACAGGTCTCTGTGCAGACTGAGATGGAGCATAATCTTAAGCCCACCTCCACCCCCTCCACCATAAATCATTGTCCCAGAAGGGGAGGCTCAAGTCACTGGTTCACTTGGAACAGAAGTGAGGCAATAAATTAGGGACATTAAAGTCTCAGGAAGAGACCCTTCTTGGGAGTTTTCATTTTATGAGCATCAGATAAATTACCATTTTGGACAGGTGAGGAGAAGTGTTTACTCATTTTGTTGAAAAACGGGTACTCTGATGAGAATACATGGGGATATCGGTCTATTACATTATTAGACTTTCTGAGTCTGGCAAATGGAAAACTACCAAATTCCTGAGATGTCCTCTGAGCCTTACCTCCTGCCACCTCGAGTGAACCACAATTCTCTGGGAAGATCTCTCAGTTTCTCAGAGTGAACTTTTTGCTTATGGTGACAACTTCCCTTGCCCCCCTCTTCACAGTATAGTAGAATATTACAGCTGGAAGGGGCCTCGGAGATGATCTAATCAAATCCGCCACATTTTATAGGGGAAACAATCAAGGAACAGAGAAAGTGATTTATCCAGGGTCACATAGCTCAGTCCTCCCTCCATCATACCCTGGAACGGCCCCAGATCATGTCAAAAAGCATTTAACAAATCTGGCCTCAGACACTTCCCAGCTGTGTGACCCTAGGCAAGTCACTTGACCCCCATTGCCTAGCCCTTACCACTCTTCTGCCTTGGAACCAATACACAGTATTGACTCCAAGAGGGAAAGTAAGGGTTTAAAAAAAAAGGGGGGTCATTTAATCCCTTCCCAAGTTATCTTTGTGAATATCTGCATAGCAAACAACAGGTTGAAGGTTCTAGACAAGATAATGGGGCAAGAAAATGTGGAGAACACCGATAGATATCTGTCTAGGTGGGTTTGAGTTGAAGCCTGAGTGAGCCATAGAAATGCAGAAGACCCAACCCATCACAGTCAGTAAAAATAATACCTTGAGGAGTAACAAAGGAAAAGTAGTTTCAGGGCGTAACATAGGGTCTGGAAAAATCAATAAGCAGGAATTCCCTCCTCTGTCCCCACCCCAAGAACTGAGAGAGCCGATGAAAGAAAGACAAGACTACAGGACAAACCCTGATACTCTGAGAGGTGTAAAAACTGAACCTGGTGTATTGGTCAGAGCGCTGGCCCTTGAGTCAGAGTCAGACTTCGAGTCTCACCTCTCATATTTATTTGACTCGATCATTTATCATGTGTAACTTTGAGTGAATCACAACCTCAGTTTCTTCATTAGTATCGTGGGAATAAGACATCATCTTTTTCACAGGGTTATTGTGAGGAAAGCACTTCAGCAGCCAAGAGATACAGAAATGTGAATTATTGTTAGCTATATTCCTTTCTCTCTGATAAAGACCAATACCAAATGAACCTAGTCTGAAGGACTTTGGCTAATGATGACTCTGTAGTGACCATATGGGGTGGGAAGCAGGAATATTTCATAATGAGCAAGAGAGAATAAAAGCATCCTTTTTCTTATCCTATAAAAGTCTTTGTAAATCGATGCCCTCACCAATGATTCTATGTCAGTTTCCCAGGAGGTAAGATGGCCAAAAGATCTGTGGCCACAATGGGAACAAAATAGAATGAAGAACTAGAGTGACATCCTGGGCTGCATTTCCTCCATCTAGCTGTACAAAGTCTAACCAGAATATTCACCAAGTAATGAAGGACCAAAAGTCCTTGAGATGTGTCTAGTCCTAGGGGGAAAAAATCTGAGATCCTATAGTTTAGTTAACAATGTGAGGTAGCAGGAAAAAAAAATGGGATTGGGGTCAAGACCTAGGTTCTAGAACTGGCTCTGGCATTGATTCACTGTGTATTATTTGCCCTTCCTGGATGTTAATTTGAATTGTTATTAATTTGGATCTTAATTTTTATGTAAAATGAAGATGCTAAAAAAAGAAAGTAAAATGAAGACACTGGACTACATGAGCTGTCAGGTTCTTTCCAGCTCTATGATTGAAAGAGCAATGGCCTAAGGGTAAGGGAAATTGTATAAAATCCAAATTTCTTAATTTGTGGGTTATATTAAGAAAGGTAAAGTTTCCATCAACAACACTTGGAGAAAGGTATTCCATCATAGAAGCTTCTAAAAAAAACTTACTTTTCATCTTAAAATCAATACTGTGAATTAGTTCTAAGATGGAAGAGTGGTAAGAACTAGGCAATGAGGACTAAATTACTTTCCCAGAGTCAGGAAGTGTCTGAATCCATATTTGAACCCAAGACCTCCCATCTCTAGGCCTGGTTCTCAATACAGTGAGCCACCTAGCTGTCACCCTAGAAGCTCTATCTTGAAAGGGACATCAGTGAACTGGAGAGCAAACAGGGTGGTGAGGGGCCTTGAGTACATGTCATAAAAAAATTGTTAAATAGAGACGTTTAGCCTAGAAAAAAGGTGACTTGAGGAGGACAAAATTCAGTAGTTTTTCAGTCATGTCCAACTCTGAGTGACCTCAATTGGAATTTTCTTGGCAGAAATACTAAAGTGGTTTGCCATTGCCTTCTCCAGCTCATTTTACAAATGAGGAAACTGAGTCAACCAGGGTTAAGTGATTTGCCTACGGTCATACAGTTAGTAAGTGTCTGAAGCCAGATTTGAAATCAGGAAGATGAGTCTTCCTGATTCTAAGCCCAATGTTCTATCCACCACAGTTCCACCTACCTACCTAGGACATGACAACTTTCTGCAAGTATTTGAAAAGCTGTTGTATGGAAGAAGGCTTAAATTTATTCTGTTGACCTTAAAAGGTAGAACTAGATATAATAAATGTTAAAAGAGACATCATGTAGGCATGATGTCTAGAAATACACCCTAATAATTAGACCTGACCAGAAGCTGAATGAGTTCAATCAGGTGATGGTTTCTGCTCCCATGGATAACTTCTAGAAGATGCTGGATAACCACTTGTCAGGCACATTATAGCCAAGGGTCCTGTTTGTTTATGTGCTGAACTAGATGACCTCTGATCCTTCAAAGCCCACACAACATTGCACCCACTGACTTCTTCAACCTTCTCCCTCTGATCTTCCCTCTAAGAACCCTCTACTCCAGAAGGTTTAAATGGAATGTTCCTTGTTCTACAAGGATGCTACACATTCCTGATTTTACACTCTCCTCCAAACCTCCTTCTTCTCTTCTTCACTCATTTAAGTCATTCATACCCATTCTCCAAACTCAACTCAAGTTCTACTTTCTCTATTATGCCTTCTCTGTCCTCCTATAATATTTGCCTATTTTATTTATGGGACACATATTAAATTACCATGGATTGCAGTTTTTTATGAATTTGTACTCTATCAAAATAGGATCATTGTAGCTAAAGTGAGCCTTGTTTTTTGTTCAGTCTTGCATGATTCTTTTTCACCCCATTTTGAGGTTTTCTAGACAAAGATACTGGAGTGGCTTACCATTGCCTTCTCCAGCTCACTTTACAAATGAGGAAACTGAGGCAAGCAGAGTGGAATGACTTGCCCAGGGTCATGCAGCTATTGAGTCTCAGAGGACAGATTTGAACTCAGGTCTTCCTAATTCTAAGCCCAGTGCTCTATCTATTGCACCACCTAGCTGCCCTCAAAAGGAATCCTAGAGAGCATACCTACCCTCTCATTTTATAAATGAGGTGTGATTTTCCCAAGGTTCCAAAACTAGTAAAAGATCCTAGATTCAAATCTGATTCTAGGTCCTAGATTCAAATTCTTGTGAATCAGATGTTAAGTAGTTAAATGAAGTTGAGAATTCTAATCACAGGGCCCCATTCTGTGGGTACATGAGCCAGTGACAAACAAGAGAGATTCCTCAATTCTATCAGGGTACTGTTGAACACTGGAATGGGGTAGTTAAAATGTAAGAAAAAATCCCCAGGTCCAGATGGATTCACAAATGAATTCTATCAAACATTCAAAGAACAACTAATCCCAATATTAAACAAACTATTTGACAGAATAAGCCAAGAAGGAGTTCTACCAAATTCATTCTACGACACAAACATGGTACTGATCCCAAAGCCAGGCAGGTCAAAAACAGAGAAAGAAAACTATAGACCAATCTCCCTAATGAATATAGATGCAAAAATCCTAAATAGGATACTAGCAAAAAGACTCCAGCAAGCGATCAGAAGGGTAATCCACTATGACCAGGCAGGATTCATACCAGGAATGCAAGGATGGTTCAATATTAGGAAAACCATCCACATAATTGACCATATTAACAAGCAAACTGACAAAAATCACATGGTTATCTCAATAGATGCAGAAAAAGTCTTTGATACTTCTCCATTGGTGTCAATGCAATGTCCCTGAACAATCTGCAGGGATCTAAAAAACATGATCCACAAGCAGAAGATAAACTGTGGGAGTAAAAACACCGACGAAAAGCAACTGTTTGACTACAGGGGTTGAGGGGATATGACTGAGGAGAGACTCTAAATGAACACTCTAATGCAAATACCAACAACATGGAAATGGGTTTGAATCAAGAACACATGTGATAACCAGTGGAATTGCACGTGGGCTATGGGAGAGGTGGTGGGAGGGTGGGGAGGGAAGAAAAGAAAATGGTCTTTGTTTCCAATGAATAATGTTTGGAAATGACCAAAAAAAGTAATAGACCTGGCCCTCCGAGAGTGGGGCCAGAGTCAATCCCTGTAATACACAAAAGCATTGAGGCTGGAAAGTTTGATGTGTTCAGGGAGAAAAATCAGTCCAGCAGATCTCATCCTTGATTCTTGCCTTTCAAGGCTAGAGCCCCTTCTAGCCCCTTCTACCAACTTGAGTAGAAAATAATTTGACCCTCTACTGATCCTCTGGTTTAATACAGTTTCAGCCACCACCAAACCAGAGCACTGGCCTGTCACCAACAAAGCTGGACTTTACTTCCCATTCTCCAAATCTGGCATCCCATTTCCCACCCCTGTCCCTTTATTCAAGCTGTGCCCCATTGCTGGAATGCTCTCCCTCATCGCCTTTGCCTCTTGGGTTCCTTGGCTTCTTATTGAATTCTGGTACTGCCTTCTATAGAAATTTTTCTCATATCTTTTCCTCAGAATTCTTGTCCTTATTATCTCTGAATGCAGTCACTTGCAATCCTTAGTTTCCTTCAAGATTTGACTCAAGTATCCTCTTTTGGATGAAAGCTGTCAATGCCTTCCCCACAAAGATTATTTTTACTGATTTCTATGTGTTTTGTATATACTTGTGTGCACGTCTCTTCTATTGGAATGTAAGATTCGTGAGGGAAGAGGTTATTTTTCTTGTCTTTGTATCACAAGAACCTAAAACAGTGCCTTGCTCAAAGTAAGCATTAAACAAATATATTTTAACAGTCTTTCACATCAGGGGCCATTCAGACAATCCCCCTCATGTTCAGAAAATACATCTAACAAGAATATTCCCTCCTCCACAATAAGAGAGGAACCACTGGAGAACATTCTCCATCTTACAGCTACAAGATGTTCCCTACCAGGCTGATCTCAGAGAGAGCCCCACAGTGATCCATGGGCATTCCTGCGGTCTCACCCATTCTCTGGCTGGATGGAATGGCTGCTTTCCCCAACTGCCTAGAGCAATCTATCTGGGTGCTGAGAGGAGACACAGGAAACCTAATGAGTTACAACAATGGAGTCATAAGCCAGCAGGATACCTGTCCAAATGGATTCTGTATCTTCCAGTCAGCAAAATGTGAAAAAAAAAATCCTAGCGTTAATGCCATCATGACAATGGATTCTTTTTCCTTTGCTTCACATAAGCAGTGGATGGAATGGGTAGGCCAAGTATCTGGAGACTAGAACATTATCCAAAGCAAAAGTAAGAGGTACATCCAGAACAATAGCTAAAGCAGGCTAATGGGGATTTTTGCCCAGTGTGATGACTTTCAAGTAGCATGTCTCCTTCTCTTGATTGTCCTCTAGCCAATCTTCCCTAACCATTATGCCCTCCACTTGCTAACTCTAGCACCTACTCCCCAGGATGTTGAAGGGCCACAAATGAGGAAGTTGGGGACTAAAGAGATTAAGTGATTTAGAGAAAGAAGGTACCTTAGAGACCCTCTAGACCAGCCCCCTTCATTTTACAGGAGAGAAAACTGACACAGAGAAGTGAGGGACTTTGTCAAGTTACACAGATTGTAAGTATGTAGGTGGCTAAGACTCAGATCCAGCTCTTCTGCCTGTCAGCCTGAGACAGAATATCCCCTCTGCCACTCCCCAGTGCTGGGGGTGAGAATTGGAAAAGATCATGGACTTGCAAGATGCTGTAAGGTCAGATAATGCATGTGATGAGAGAGTAAGAGACCTGTGGCTAAATGCAGCTGTGCTCTCATCCTGGCTGGGGCAGGATCACAAGGACTAGGCATGGAAACCCTTCGAAGAGAGTTCAACTCCAATTTCCAGGATGGCTGTACTCACCTAAGACAGATTACCCTCTGATCCAGCTTCCATCCCCATCCAAATTTTCCCCATCCAAATTTTTCCCTGGTGCCAAACTTCTTACTTACAGTTCTAGCTATAGTCTGGATAATCTTGGAAGTGTTAGAACCTTGAACCATCCTTCTGAAATGATGCCTCCCTCCTTAGCGAGGGACAGTTGATTCTTGGGACAACAGTGAAGTCAGCCAAGGCTCTTTGTAGCCTTCTCACCTCTCTTCATCATTCCCACTCCTAACAGCCATGTACCCAACCTAAGTCCTATTCTAACTCAATCATGCTCCCAGCTGGTAATCAGTTAATAGCTACCAACATCATGGCTGAGAATGGAAACTTTAGCAAAGTCAGAAGAGCTATATAAATAACTAGAAATATACACACATGTATATATTTACATATATAATGTATATGTATAGATAGATAGTAGATACATAGTTAGTAGATAGATAGATAACAGATAGATAGTAGATAGAAAGATAGATAGATAGATAGATAGATAGATAGATAGATAGATAGATAGATAGATAGATGGATAGATGGATAGATAGATGGATAGATGGATAGATAGATAGATAGATAATCTTGGCAAAAGCATTCTTTTGGACCTGTTTGCTCATCCATCAAATTGGGACAATGATACTTGCAAGTATTTACACTTCATACCTAACAAGGTTGTTTCAAGGAATCATGTAGGAAATGATAAAATGATATGTAATTTGGAACTACCATTATTATGCTTTTTTCACAAGGGGCTCTGCTATATAGAAAAACTGTTAGACACCAAAGAAACCCATTTCAAATATTAGAATTTCAGACACAATGGCCAGGGAAAAGTTTGCAGTAATGAAGAATCCTCCCCAATATCGCTTGAGCCATAGCATATAAGCACCCTCTCATTCTTCCTATGTACAAATCTATCCCCAACACTTGTGGTCAGCAGCAAAATGGGATCATAATAACATTGCCCTTGTATCCCTCCAAAATCCTGCTCTCTTTAGGAAGGATGAGACCCCAAATTCAATCAACATGGCAGAGAAGGACTTTCAATGGATGGTCAGAAGCTGATTTTTGGAAAATCAGAAATTATTCTCTTTTTAATTAATTTAGAATATTTTTCCATGATTCATGTTCTTTCCCTCCCCTCTCTCCTACTCCTTTCCAGAGATGACAAGCAATTCCACTGGGTTATACATGCATCATTGTCCAAAACCTATTCCCATATTATTCATATTTGCAGTGGAATGATCTTTTAAAGGCAAAACCCTAATCGTATCCCCATCAAACCACATGATCAATTTGTTTTTCTTCTGTGTTTCTGCCCCCACAGTTCTTTCTCTGGAAAATCAAAAATTATTCTGATATAACAGTGAGAATAAAAGTGGACTATGAACTAAGAGCAAGTGAAAGAGACATGATATAGTGAACATTTCCATTTCTGGGTTTCCTACTTAACAGCTTTATTTCTTTGTGGAAGTTACTTCTCTTTCCTGAGTCAGTTCCCTTCTTAATAAGACATGAATAAAGGACAAAAATATCTATAATCTTGTCTCAAAGATTTTAGTGCTAGGCATACAACTAAAGAAGGTCAATGTCAAAAATAATATTCCTGATAACACCAAAATATTCGGAGAAGCCCTTTTTGTGCAAAACATGGGTTCAATCCATTTGCATATGACTGTTTAGATAAGACATCACTGGGAACTTAGTAGACACTATATAAATTCTATCATTTCATTATATCATAACTCTGCCTTGGTAGAGAATGCAAACCCTATTTGCTCTAAGCTTGTAGAAGGGACAAAATTATAAGAATTTAAGGGAGCAGAGATATTTTCTCTTCTGGCTCCTCATTTGAAGAGAGAACATGCCTAGTTCCAAGTAGAAGTAGTCTTTCAAGGGAGAAAAGATTCCAAGAAGAAGTCCTCATGAAGAAACAAAAGCTCCTCTCATCAAAAAGAACTAAAAAAAATGGGTAAATAAGTTGCAATACAGGAAAGATGTTGAATATTAAATTTTTCTTAGAAATAATGAGTTATGATGAATAGAGAGAAGCATAGGAAGATGTATACAAACTGATGCAAAGGAAAGAAAGCAGAACCAAGAAAACAATATATACTTTGACTACAAAAACTGGAAACAAACAAAAAAGTGAGTGTTTTAAACTTAAAATGACCACGCTTGACCCTAAAGGAGAGATAGAATAACAAAGGGAGAAGAATTTATTAAATGCTTTCTATATGCCAGGCACTGAGCAAATCTTTAATCATCAGCACCCTGAGAATATGTTATTATTTTCCTCATTTTTGTTGTTGTGCAATGATTTCAGTCACATCTGACATTTTGTGACTCCATTTGGGAGTTTTCTTGGCAAAGGTACTAGAGTGGTTTGCCATTTCCTTTTCCAGCTCATTTTACAGATGAGGAAACTGAGGCAAATGGGGTTAAGTGACTTGCCCAAGGTCACACAGCTGTACATGTCTGAAGCTAAATTTGAACTTGGGTCTTTTCTGATTCCAGACCCAGCACTCCATTGCATCACCTAGTTATTTCAATATATAATAAAAGGTAACATGCTGGGATCCATCAGGCCATGATGCCTTGACAGAGTCATGCATGGTAGCTAAGGGGGCCACAGAGTGACCCTTGGCAAGATGTGATTGCCCACTCTGTCCCCCTTACATGACCTCTCTCATAAATGCCCCTTACCTATGGAATTGACATGATTATCAATCCCCCTAGTCTCAAAATGAATAATGCAAGGGCAAAATACCTTTATCCTAATTCCCCAAAACATCACCAAAAGATCAGATCCTCAAACCCAATCCCAAAGACTATCATGGGTTAACTTTTATTTAGGTACATAATTCCCAGTAAAACCATAGCTACAATCCAAGTCCAGAAGTTTCCCACTCACAGAAACTTATTCTCATGAAGCCAGCACACAAATCAATCATAAAGGCCCATACAAAACATACAGGTACATCAAACTTCAATATGCCTCAGTGACTTGACTGTTACAAACCAGTAACTCAGAAACTCCCTAGTAAACCCTGAAAAATTACCAGTCTAATATTAAATATAAATTGTGTTCCCAGTACCCCTCAACCTCAATGATATGATTGTTGAATTGTCTTTTAAGAACTTCTGATTAATTATTCCTTTTCTTTTTAAAGCAATAAGTAAATGTCCTTGATTGTTTGTAAGCTCAAAGCTCCTCACAGGGTAATGAGAAAATTAAGCCACCTGTGACAAAATCATCAAAATCATTTATCTTGTGTGAAACCTTTAAGCTGTCTGTAATCACAATACAAGAATATAGAATGTTAATCGAGTAATTTGTTAAAAGTTAATGTATCACTTTTCTAATGATCTCCATTTAGACACGTGTGTTAGGTAATGTTTCTGTGTGCCAAGAAAATGGGTATAAAAATAAACATCAAGCCTGGGAATGGTGGAGCAGATATCAGATGCAAAGCATCCCCATGGTCATAAATATACAGCTGTCTTCCTTTTGTTATTTTTTTTGAGTGATCGTTCGCCACCTGTCGGAAACCACTGGAGTCGAGAGTAAGGCTGGAGCTTGCCGGTGACAGTAACATTTCTGTAGAACTTTAAGATTTACAAAGAACTTTACATAAGATCATATAGATATGAAGGGACCTTAGAAGTCATCAAATACAACCTCTCATCCTACAGATGAGGAAAATGAAGCAGAGATAATAAGTAAGTTAAGTCTCATAGATAGCCAGGGTCCTACCCACAACACCATGCTGTCACACTTTAGACCAATGATCCTCCCAACAACCCTGTAAGATAAGCAATACTATCAAACCATTTTAAAGATGAGGTACAAAGACTGAGGAAGGTTAAATAATTTTCCCAGAGTCACCTGGCAAGGAAATATCTTATTTAGACTCAGGTCTTCCAGATTCCATCTCTACCACTCTATCTCCCCTTATTGCCTCTCCTTCTCTGAAAAGGTGGGAGATTATGAGTATGGAACACTGGGAGAAGAAAGTCAAACTTTTTATACATTGGTTAGTTTTGCTAAACTTTTTTTTCCCCTTCTGTTGTAAGGGAATAGACCTGAAAGGCATAAAGATATACTGGAAAATGTAAGGGTATCAAGAGAAAAATTTTTTACAAAAGCTATTTTAAATGAATTAATAATATACAAATACTTATATAAATACATACATACATATATATGCATATATACACATATATATTGCTTTCCCAGTTTGCAAAACCCTTTATTTCATTTGAGTTTTACATTAACCATAAAAGGTAGACAATACAGGAATAATCATTCATTCCCATTTTACAGAGGTGGAAGCGAATTGTTGTTAAAACATTTGGTTGTGTCCAACTCTTTTTTACCCCTATGGAATTTTCTTGGAATGGTTTGCCATTTCATTTTCTAGGGAAGTGAATTCTCCAAGGTCAAATAGCTACTAAGTATGTGAGATTGTATATGAACTCAGATCTTCCTAACTGAAAGTTGATCTCTCTCCAACAAAGATTAGTAAATGCTTATTGAAATTATTTGATTCTGATCAGATAACAGAGCTAATCATTGATCAGTAATAGACAGAAGTTGTTCTCCACTCTCTCCATCTATCTACACACACACACACACACACACACACACACACACACACACACACACACACACACACCTACACCTCTTATCAAATATGCAGAGAATCCCCAGCCCTAGGGAATGAGGCACAGCTGTCCCCAATAGAGTCCTCATTTTGGCTTGCCTGTCCCTCACCATCTGTGCCTTCCTCATGGCAGTGTGCTACTCTCCACCACTGCTGCCCTATATGCACGGTCAGTTGGCAGTTTCATTGCCCATCAGAAATCTGCCATCTCATTTACATTTTGATTATTAAGTCCTGATGTCAACCTTTAAAATATCTTAGTGTGATCAGGGGGAAAAAAGAAATCTGAAACAACCATTCTGGAAAGCAGTTTGGAACTGTGTCCAAAAATGTCACTGAACTACACATACCTTTGTCCCCTAAATATTATAGCTAAACCCCCAAAAATTCAAAACAAGAGAAAAAGCCCCATAAGACTGATCAAGGCACAAGGAAAAGGGCTCGTGGGCACACAAAAAAAAATTTATAGCAGCTCTTTTTGTGATGGCAAAGAACTAAAAACCAAGGTTGTGCCCATCAGTTGGGGAATGGATGAACCAAGTATGGAATATGAATGCGATGGAATAGTATTGAACTGTAAGAACTGATGGTATCAGATTACTTCACCAGGATAATAACTTATGTGCTTATTCATAAAGACAAACAAGTCTGAAAGATGTCAAATTCTGATAATGGAGTGACCAATCATGTTTCGAAAGGACTGATGGACTGCACTGTCCTCCTCCTAACAGATAGAAGTGATGGACTCAAGATGCAGAATGAGACATACTTTTTTGGATATGGCCAATAAGTATTTTCCCTTCCTGACTGTTACAAGCACTGCTTTTTTTTCTTTTCCATGGAAGGTTGGATTGCGAGAAAGAAAAAATAAATTCTTAGATGAAAAATAAAATTTAATTTCATTTTTTCTAATAAAAAGATTTCAATGAAGAGACAAAAGACCTGGTTTTCCATTTAGACTCTGCCACTGACTCTGTGTATGACCTGGGGCAAGATATTGTGGGTCTCTGGGCATCAGTGTCTTCATTAGGTTTTTCCTTTTTTTTCTTTTTTTTTTTTAAGGGAATAGAAGGAGAGAAAATAGATGCTTGTTAGTTGAAAAAACATTAAAGAGATGGCTTGTGGGGAAAAAAGTCAGTGGTTCTAAAGTAAGAAGCCCTGTGTTCAAATTTGGCCCCACCACTGTCTAGATGGCAGCCTTAAGCAAACTATTAAGCCTTCCTAGGCTTCAATTTCTTCATCTATAAAATGGGGTGGTGGGAAGTTAGATAAGTTGGTCTTTGAGGTTCCTTCTTCCACTAAATCCATGACCCTGTGACTTTTGATATTCCTCAGCTTGTTTCTGGCCATGTATAACTATGTCCTTCCTATGACTAATTATTCAGATATTTCAATTATGTCTGACTTCATGACACCACTTCGGATTTTCTTGGCAGAGATAATGGAGTGGCTTGCCATCTCCTTCTTCAGCTCATTCTACATATGAGGAAACTGAGGCAAACAGTTTTCCCAGGTTCACACAGGTAGTAAATGTTTAAGGCTGGATCTAAACTTATGAAGAGAAGTCTTCCTGATTCCAAGAACAATACTCTGTCCATTGTGCTACCTAGATGTCCTTCCTGTATCTTTCACAACTCTCCTCCATCATTGTGACACTTCAAACGAGATCCATCTGGCTTCCCTCCATAGCCCTCCCATCACCTCCCTGCTCAGTAGCTAGAAACTATCACTATAGCATTGCTAAGCTAAACAAGGCGTACCTACTTGACTGACAACATGGTGTACATTTAATTCCCACAATCTAAACTATTGAGCCAATTCTGGCCACAAAAGCTTATTTAAAAGGGGGTCATGGGGCCAAAGCATTTCTCTTTGACCCTGACTTGCTTTCCAGCAAGGGATATTGATTTCTACATTACACAGCTAAAGTAGTCAGTGTTTTTCACCAGCATGCCCCACGTGCCTTTAAGTCAATGATTCCAAAGGAGTTATTGGGCCAAACATCCACACCAGAATTACTATCTCACTCCAACTGAGATCTTATAGCTGACAAGAGGCAGCATGATGAAGTGAACCTAGATGCAAATCCTGACTCTGCTACTATCATTCTATCCTTGTAACCTTTGGCATGTAAGATCCCTGCAAAAGCAGGGATTGTTACCTTTATTGTACTTGTATCCCCAGTGCCTGGTATCTAGTAGGTGGTTAATAAATGCACATTGACAAATTGGCCACTTTCTCTCTCTTGGACTCAATCTTCTCCTTCATGACAGGTATATACTATATAATAATAATAATAATAATAGCGAACATTTACATAGCACTTTAAGGTTTACAAATTGATCTACATATGTTATCTGATTTGACTTAATCTTTAAGGTCTTTAACAGTCCTGAATGTACTATGATCCTTTGACTTCTTTGGTCCCATTCCTTGGCAATCATGGTGGCAGGTGCTTAGATGACCAAGGAAAAGGAAGAGATCCACAATCATTCCAATATGCAGACAGAGCAAAGTGGGGAGCTCTACTGGGAAGTTCCTTAATTCCTAAAAATATTTCATATGGTATAGAGCTGGAAGGGACTTTAGAAATCATAAAGCCCTACTCTCTCCTTTAACAGCTGAGGAAATAGATCCAGAGGGGCTGAGATACACCCATGGTCACGAAGGTAGGAAATGTTTAAAATTGGGGATTCTCAGGTCAAAAAGGTTTCCCTATATCACTGAAATCATAGTCAGTTAATAAATATTAATTAAACATCTACTATATTCCAGGCACCATACCAAGTGCTGGGGTTACAGAAAGAGGCATAAAACAATCTATGCCCTAAAGGAACTCGCAATCTAATGAGGGAAATAATATACAAACAACTATGTACAAACAAGATTTATATGAGATAAACTGGCAATAACTAACAGATGAAAGGCACTAAATTTAAGAGGGATTGGAAAAGCTTTGTGGAGGAGATGGGATTCTAATTGAGACTTTGAGGGAGCTAGGGAAGTAAGTGGGTATAAATGAAGTGGAAGAACATTCCAGGCTCTCCTGCAGAGGCAGTGAAAATGGGGGACAGTCAGTGAAACTGCCCAGAATTGGAGATAGAGCATCTCTTTAGAAGAACAGCAAGAAGACCAGTATAACTGCATTGAAGGGTATTGTTTTCTCCACTATAATGTAAGTTTATTGTAAATTACAATTGTTTCATTCTTTATGCTTGTATAACCAGTGCCTGGAATAGTGCCTGGCACACAACAGCACAGAATATATGCTTGTCAATTGATTAATTGGTTGGCTAGATAAACTCTGAATTTCTCTAACTTTTAAGTCTATAATCCTTTTCACATATCTAAATCCAGACACTTTTACAAACTTGAATAGAAGAGATTCCATTGGACTTTCTATTCCTGGTAGGTGCTTAATTTGTATTTGTGTGTGTGTGTGTGTGTGTGTGTGTGTGTGTGTGTGTGTGTGTGTGTGTGTGTGTCATCTACTGAAATATACAAACTTCTTGATGTTAGGAGAAGCTGTGTCCTACTTTCTCTTCTCTCTTCTCCAATCCTCCATCACTCTCCTCTTTGGTATGATGCACTCTGTACACATGTTTGCATATTGTCTTTCCCAGTAGATTGTCACTTCCTTGAGGGCAGGAACTGTCATATGACTCTTTTTGTACCCCAAGCACTTAGCACAGTAATACTAGCATTATACTAGGTTCTTAATAAATTTTTATTGACTGACTGACATGGAAATTCCTAAATGATAAAATGGCAACTATTTCAGTAGGATTTAAAGGTTTGCAAATCCTTCAAATACATTAATTCCTTCCACCTTCACAATAATTCTCAAAGTTAGGTACTGCAGTATTATTATCCCCATCTTATAGTCAAGGAAATTAAGACTAGGAAGTTGAATAACCTGCCAATAATCACAACTGAACTCCAGATTTCTCCCCAACTCTTTACTCATCCCTCTCTTAATAAAGAAATTTAACTTAAATTTAAATAGATAAAAACAAATCCCTTTCTCACTTAATAGATACTGGTTGAGTAAATATTGACCCTTGAGAAAAATGCATTACAACACACTCCAGTGAGAGATGTTAGGTTCTGCCACCCCCAAAATGATGGATGTAGATTTAAGCAGAATATTGCTCATTGTGCAGCTTTCATAAGAACCCAAACCCAAACCAATGATGGATAATTCACTCCAACCATGTAGTCCTAAATAGTCTATCCATATCCATCAGGATCCAGGTGCCTCCCCAGCTAGGAACCAGCAACTATATCCCCCCTAATCTATCAAATCAATTCCTAAAATTGTAAAAAGTCCTAGCAGAATTTTTCCAATAGCCCAAATTGTTTAGAATTTGCCCTCAATGATGGACCCAAATCTCATAGACTGCCAAGAGATGGAAAGGATTTTAAAAATCCACAAGGCAGGGGCAGTTAGGTGGCTCAGTTGATAGAAAACCAGTCCTGGAGATGGGAGATTGTGGGTTCAAATCTGGCCTCAGACACTTCCTACCTGTGTGACCTTGTGTCTAGCCCTTCATGTTCTCCTGCCTTAGAACCAATACTTAGCATTGACTCTAAGACAGAAGTAAGGGTTTAAAAAAAGTTAATGAGTCCAATGTCCTTATTTAATAGGCAAAGACTGAGATGAAGTAAGGTGAAGGCAATGGCTTATCTAAGAAGTGCCATAAGGAAGACTAGAAGCTGGGGAGTGAGTTCCAGCCCAGGATTCTGGTCCTATACCTTGGCCTTGAAAATGTTTTAACATATTCAATTCGATAGCTGTAGTTCCTTAGGATGGTCTGCTCCATCTTTTAAAAAAGGAAATCCTTTAGCTCCCCAAGTCATATTCCAATCAGTCTGTTAGACATTCCCTGAAAACTCTCTGCCTGATTTCTTCTCAGCAGGATGTGGGACAAGGCAGGCTGTAGGTACCATTACTTCATTCCCTAATCACCAGTACATTCTGGTCTTTCTTATTGAAAAATTAGTTAAGAACTACTCAAGATAATTTGCAACTTCCATCAATCTCTCATCAGCCTGAGTTTTATTAGACAGGGACTCTTCTGCATCCCAAACTCTTCTACAAATGGTCCTCTTTTCTTCTTTCAGTATCAAGGCTAACTTACCTTCTGCTTATGGCTTTCATCCCCTCCCCTCCCATCTGTTCTGGGGCTTTTATTCAATCATCTCCCACACACACACACACCCCACAATTCATCCTCAACCTAGGCAGCACAGTGAATAAAGTGCTGGACCCAAAGTCAGGAAGAGCTGAGTTCAAATCCAGTCTCAAATCCTTATTAGCTGTGTGACCTTGGGTAAGTCAATTAACCTCTGTCTGACTCGGTATCATTATCTGTAAAATGGCGATTGTAAGAGCATCTACCCCACAGGAATGTTGTGAGGATCAAATGTGATCCTATTTGTAAAGCACTTAGCACAATGCCTAGCACATAATTGCATAGTTGTTCAGTTGTTCAGTCATGTGTGACTATTTGTGACCCCATGGACCATAGCACACTAATACTATTCATGGCAAAGATTCTAGGGTGGTTTGCCATTTCCTTCTCCAGTGAATTAAGGCAAAGAGAAATGAAGTGTCTTGACCACAGTCACATAGCTGGATTTGAACTCTAGTCTTCCTGACTCCAGGTCCAGTACTCTATCCACTGAGTCACTAACTACTAGCACATAGTAAGCAGTTAATAAATACTTGTTCTCCTCTCCCTTTTCTTTAGCATGCCCACAAACATATCTTTCTTTCCTATCTTTAAAGAAACTTCACTTGATTCTGACTCTATCTATTGTCCTATATCTTACTGCCAAGTTGCTAAAAAAGAATATTCTGCTGTATTTATTTTTGCATTGTCAGGAGGATCTGAGTTTGAATCTGAACTCCTTGGGCAAATCATTTGTCCCAATTGCAAAAATAATAGCACTTATCTCCCAAGGTTACTGTGAGGATCAAATGAGACAATCTAAGTGTCTTATATCATGATTGTTATATTACCTCTTAATTACTAAATCCCATAACCTTTCTTCAATCCATATTCCTCTTGACCTCTCTGTACAGATCTAGTGCCTGTTGACAATGACCTTGTCCAATAAACACATTGATCTCTTATTTTCTCCTGATTTTTAGTACCCTTTGTTGGTTCATCATTCATCTTTCACCTCTTAAAAATTATGTTCCTTAAGCCTCTGTCCAGGGTTCTGTTTTCTTCTCCCTTTCTCTACACTCTTCTTTAGAGGTTTCATCAACTGACCTGGGCTCAGTTATCATCTCTGTAAGCATGACTGCCAAGTCTACGCATTCAACTTGAATTTCCCGCTAGAATCCCATCTCCACATCATCAATAGCCTGCTGGAGATGTCTATCTGGATATCCCATCAGCAACTCAAAATCAGTGTCAAAAATAACTCTCCCCCAAACCTGTTCATCTTCTAAACTTCCTTATTTGTGTTGAGAGTTCTATGATCTTACCAGTGATTCAGGTTCGCCACTGTCATTTTTTCTCTATTTCCTTTCTCTCATATCCCATATCTAATTAGTCTTGTTGATTCCATACCCACTACTGTTGTCATATTTTCTCCTCTTCACTCATAATAGCCACCTCTGTAGCTCAGATTTTAATTGCCTTTTCTCTAAAGTAGTCTAATAACCCACTAGTTTGTCTCTCCATCCAGTCTCTCCAATATATTCTTCACACAACTATCAAAATAATATTCCAAAGGTATAAACCAAACTATATTACTTCCTAATTCAAAAACCTTCATGGGCTCCTTAATGTCTCAAGGATAAAATGTAAATTCCCTAGACTTAAGGTCCTCCACAATCTGGGTTGAATCTGATTTTAAAGCCTTTTTTTGCATGATTTCCTCCCATCTACTTTGAATTCCATTCCAAACAGACTATTATTTGTTTCCCAAATTCAACATTGCATTTTGTATTCTTCCTTTCTCCTCCATTGTCCCATTTTCTCACCTATGCCTCTCAGAATCTTGATATTTCTCCAGCTGTCACCTTCATGTGTCACCTTCTCGAGGAAGCTATCCTTGCCTCCTCTCTTCAAATTCTTGTTGTTTAGCCATTTCAGTCATGTCTGACTCTTTGTGACCTCATTCGGGATTTTCTTGGCAAAGATACTGGATGGTTTGATGTTTCCTTCTCCAGATAATTTTATAGATGAGGAAACTAAAGCAACTAGGGTTAAGTGACTTGCCCAGAGTCATCGAACTAGTAAGTATCTGAGACCAGATTTGAACTCATAAGATGAGTCTTCCTGACTCCAGTCCATCACTTGATACATTGTGCTGCCTAAATCCTAGCTGCCTAAATAAATGCTCTCTTCAAATTACTTTATCCTTGAATCCACTGCACTCCCTCCACAAGCACTTTATTTGTTATTCAAAGATATTTTATTTTCCCAATTATATGTGTTCCCAACAAACATTTTCCAAAATTTTAAGATCTTAATTGTCTCCTTCCCTTCTTTCCTCCCCACCCATCCCCAGTGATGGTAAGCAATTTCATCTGGATTATACATGTGTTATCATGAAAAACATTTCCATATTTGTCATTGTTCTAAGAGAATATTCATATAAAACCAAAGCCCCAAAATAGAAGCATAAATAAACTAATATGAAAAATCATATGCTTTTATCTGTGTTCTGTCTCCAACAGTTCTTTCTCTGGAGGTGGAGAGCATTTTTTGTCATAAGTCCATCAGAATTTTCCTGGATCGTGGTATTGCTGAGAGTAGTTAAGTCTTTCACAGTTGATCATCATACAATATTGCTCCTACTTTGTACAATGTTCATTCTCCTGGTTCTGCTTATTTCACACTGCATAATTTCATGTAGGTCCTTCCAGATTTTTCTGAAATCATCCTGCACATAATTTCTTATAGCATGATAGTATTCTATAATCAGTATATGTCACAATTTCTACAAGCAAAATAAAATTTCATTTATTTTTATATCCTCAATACTTTTCCTATTGAGGGAGAAGGACAAAGACTAGACTTGTGTTTGCACTGGTAGAAGGAACTACAGAGTGAGGAAATTCCTCCTACAAATCCAAGTCCACATCTTCTTGGCCATTAGAGAATTGTCTAGTTCAATACTGTCAAACATAATTTGAAATAGATCTCTGCGGAGCATATTGACTAAGAATACCAAAAATTAACATTATCTATGTCTACTACATTGTTTAGTTATTTTGTTAAATATTTCCCTATTATGTTTTTCTTAGATAATTTCTGGTAATATGATGTCAAGGCTTTTTTTGTTGTTGTTCCAGGCTTTCAGGTAGACCAATAATTCTCAAATTGTCTCTCCTAGATCTGTTTTCCAGGTTAGCTTTCTTTTCAATGAGATGTTTCATGTTTCCTTCTATTTTTTCATTCTTTTGATTTTGCTTTATTAATTCTTACTGTCTTGTGAGATTATTAGCTTCTACTTGATTGATTCTAGTCTTTAAAGACGGATTTTCAGCTAGGATCTTTTGATTTTCCTTTTTGATTTGGTCTATCCTGCTTTTCATGACTTCTAGCAGGTCAATTCTGGTCTCCAATTTGCCTATTACTTATTTTGGTTTCTGTGTCTCTTTCTCCATATGAGCAATTTTGTCGTTTAAGCTGTTATTTTCTTTTCATATTACTTTCATTTATTTTTCCCACTTTTCTTCCCATTTTTCTTCTTTCTTATTTGTTTCTTTAACTCCTTTTTTAGTTCCTTGAAAGTTTGTGACCAATTTCTATTTTTTTTTTGGAAAGTTTGGATGTGTTTGCTTGCTTTTCTCTCTCTGCTGTTGCTTCTATATATTGCTCTTTTTCTCCATAGAAATTATCTGGGGTCAAGAGCTTTTTTTGCAATTGTTTATTCCTTTTGCCACTAGTGGAATGGGGTTCCTACATGTTGATGGTCATTGATTTCTTAGCTTCTGTCTCACAGCTTTGCCTTGGTAGTATCTTCCCTTCCCTTTCATAAGCCTCAGTGAAGACAGGTAGATCTATGATGTTCCTTGTGTAGCAGGAGCTTTAAAACATTTTGCTCTGAGGCTATATTTCTAACCCCTGCTGCCTCAACTGTGGCCAGTGGTGTTTCTGCCCAAGCTCCAAACTCTGTTGCCCAAGTTCCTCACTCTTCAGCCTCTAATCTTGCTGCCAAGGTCTTACACTGCCCTCAGGGATAAATCTGTGGTGCTTTCAGTCAGCCCCCAAGAACTTAGAGATTGCCAGGCCCTTGCTCTGGCTCTAGAGTGGTAGGTGGTATGGGGGAGGGGTGATCAGTTTGCACTTTAATAATGCAGTTTCACCCCCTATAGTGTAGGAATCCCCACTCCCTGCCTACCTTTAACATTGCATCCAGTGGGAGAGCCCCTTTACTCGTCCAGTTTTGACTTTTGTCTTTTTTGAGACACTTTGTAATGATTGGTTGGAAGGAGATTCAGAAGGCTCCTGCTAATACACTGCCATCTGAGCTCCCCCTGTTATGTTTTAATCTGATTTGAGCCTACCCAAAGTAGTTCAAAGTCACTTGTGTCTGCTGGTTGGCATTTGACACCTCTGGTCTAGAACCATAAAAAGTTAAGTGACTTGCCCAAGATCACATAGCCAATGTGTGTGAAGAGTAGAACTTGAATCCTCATCTATACCATAGCCATCTATTAGAGGAGGAACTTAAGTATTTATTGAATTGAATCTCATTGAATCACCTACAGACTGAGTCAGAAAAGCTGGCTAGGATAATATTTCTGTGAATATTACAGTAGGCAAGAATGGTTGTAAGTAATAATTTCATTTCTAAATATTCCACCAGGCTATGTGTGGGTCCCTCATCTTTGTGACTTAATGATAAGAGACAGCTATGAAATAATGCCTGGCTCAAAGATTCAATGTTATCTTCATCATCATCTTCACCATCACTTCTGAAAAACACACCTGAGTACCAGCCTTGTGCACAGCCCCACATTCAGCATCAGGGGATACCCCTTGAAGAATGACCTTACACAATTCACACGCCTTCTATGGGATTTGGTTTTCTCCTCTAAAATGATGGGATGGAGGGGAGTTTGTTAAACTCAATTTAAAGGTCAATAGATATATGCTATGCATGATGCCCTGTGTAGGGCACTGGGGATTCAAGAATAGAAAGATGGCACAGCCCTTACTTAAAACTCAACAGAGGATATGAGACTTGACACTCTTATCTCCCACCTGTATACTCTCTTCTCATCTCCCTAATTCTCTAGAAAGTTTTCTTTTAAGGCCCAATCCAGGAACCATCCCTTCTCTTCCATCTCCAGTTACCCTGTATTTATTTCTTATCTATGCCCAATTCTCTCTATCCCCAAAGAGAATGTAACTTCCTTTAGTACATAAATTATTTCATTTTTTATCGTTATATTTCTAGTACCAGGTCTAGGTTTCCTCACCCATACAATAAGAGAGTTGGACTAGACATCTCTAACATTCCTTCACATTCTAGATCTATGATCCTATGAGCATCATGGCGGTAATCCTACATACATGCACCCCTTCTTCTTGTCTCTCTCTAGCCCCCGAGCACTGACTAATGAATACCAGTTACATTAACAGGTTTTAATATTATATTCACATATTCCCAAGAGCTACCAACCATTCTTTCCTTAAGAGGGTGTCCTTTCTTGCAGGTAACTCATAAAAGCATCTTTTTGGGTGACAGATTCAGGAGTCAGCTAAATTCAAAGGGAAAGGTGGTCTCTAAGAGAAACAAGGTTAAATGAGCTGAGCTAAAGCCTTTGGGTATGACTGCCTTAAGGAAATCTGACTGGGAAAGGCACACTCTTCAATAGAGTCCAATTTGCCAGCTGGAGAGGAAATCTAGCCAACTAAATTTATTTCCAGAATGCTCAATAGGAACCTCACTTCCTCAGAGACACAGGCCAAGCAGCATGTCCTAATGGTAGCCCTGGCGGCATGAGACCTATCTTCTAATTGCAATATTACCACTAACCTGAAAAGTGACCTTGGGTTCTCAGTTTCCCCTTCTGTCAAATGGGAGGGGGGGTATAGACTAAATAGACCCTAAAGTGCTTCCAAACTCTAATTTCCTTTAGGTCTATGAAATACAACCCCTAAGCAAAACACAATTGGAGCTCAAAGAACGAGTTTATCATATCTTCCAGTTTCCTTATATTTTATAAAATTTCCCTTTACACACACTATGATTTAGAGATCCAGAGACCCTGACCTTCTTGCTGTTTCTTGTACACAATACTGCATCTCCTGACTAATGTATTTGTTTTTTAAAACTCTTAATCTTCGGTTTTAGAGTCAATACTAAGTTAATGGTTCTAAGGCAGAAGAGTGGTAAGGGCTAGGCAATGAGGGTTCAGTGGCTTGACCAAGGTCACTTGGTCTTGACACAAGGTCAAGGACACAAGGTCACTTGTGACCAAGGTCACAAGGTCACAGACACAGCTAAGTGTCTGAGGCCAAATTTGAACCAAGGACCTCCCATCACTAGATCTGGCTCTCAAACCATTGAGCCACCTACTTGCCCCTGATTGTCTTTTGTTTTTTAAACCCTTACCTCCTGCCTTAAAATACTGTGTATGGGTTCCAAGGCAAAAGATTGGTAAAGGGTAGACAATGAGGGTTAAGTAACTTGCCCAGGGCCACACAGCTAGGAAGTGTCTGAGGTTAGATTTGAACCCAGGACCTCTCATTTCTAGGCCTGGCTCTCAATCTTCTGAGCTACTCAGCTGCCCCTTGGTCCTCGTTCTTAGCCCAGGACTCTTTCTCTTATGAAATGCTGCCTCTAAAAAGGTAAGAATGGAGTAGTCAGGAGAAGATTCCTGGAGGATGCAAACCCTGAGTTGTGGCTTAAAGGATGGATAATTAAATATGAGTAGGTGAAAGGTTTGTCCCTTGTTCAATTTCAGGCAAAGGAAAATGCAGAAATAAAAGCAGGAATGGAAGAAAAAATGAACACAGAACCCATAGGGGAATGTCACTCTGAAATCTTGCCTTACTTAAACAAGAGGGATTCACTGTTCTAACATTGTGTGTAATATAGGATAGAATGGCGCCAGATTGTGGACGTCCCTGAATGCCTGCAGAAGAGTTAACAATTTTTTATTCATTTAACAAATATTTATTATTTTCTCCTTCCCAAATTTCTATTAAAAATGAATAAGAAAATATAAACCTTTTGTATCAAACAGGCATTTCAAGGAAAACAAATGCCCACATTGGCCGCCTACAAAAATAATGTGTATTTCATTCTTCATCTTGAGTTCATCACCTCTCTGTCAGGGGTGACCCGTTTTCCAAAGGATATGTATGAACAGGTAGTTTTTGAAGGAAGAAAATCAAGTTATCAATAGCCATATAGGAAAAAAAGAAAACCATTCCCGGTGTTGAAATATGATGAGCTCAGAAATGAACTCATGTTCA
Source organism: Monodelphis domestica (assembly GCF_027887165.1). NCBI lineage: Eukaryota > Metazoa > Chordata > Mammalia > Didelphimorphia > Didelphidae > Monodelphis > Monodelphis domestica. The sequence continues at coordinate 57,919,544 of NC_077233.1, read as the reverse complement.
ATAAATGAAACAGACAATAAATAGACAAATAGATAATAGACAAATAAATAGACCAAAAAATGGCCAATTTGGAGTTAATCACTTGCTCTCGCGATGATTCTGAGCTCAAGCTAAAGATGGAGGTCCTTTCCAGAGTAGGTCAGCCCCCATCCCAGGACAGAGTATTTCCAAAGCCTTGAATGCCTCTGCAAAAACATCTTTAGAGGTCTAAATTCCCCAGTGGGAAACTGTTTTCAAGCCTGTCACTGGTATCACTGAATTTAAGTTTGGCCAGAGGCCTGGCTGGGAATCCCACGCACATAATTAGGGTCTGCCAAGAACGCCTCACATCGATAAGATGACAAATTGGAGGGAAGCATCTCCTCTTCCCAAGCCCCAAAGGAGGCATGGCTCACATTTCAATGTTCACCGCTGCTCCCTTCATGGGGAGCAGGTGGGGGCAACCAGGGAAAGACCCTGGATGTTGTCTCACTGACCAAATGAAGACGGGAAGAGTTGTCTCCTTTGAACTGGGAAAAAGAAAGCCTTATCTCATTCTCTTTAGTGGGATGAGTCCCTGGGAACACACAAAATCAATAGATTAAGCATTTATTGAGCTCTGACTAGGTTCTACATACTACAGACAGAGATCAGCTCGTGGAGCATTATGTAGTGAGACTGGAATGAGAGGAATTAGTAAATATGGATTCCAGTACTGGCTCTATTACTACCCAACTGTGTGGCATTGGCCATGAGACTTAACCACTTTTGTCCCATCTTTCCTCATTTGCAACAATGTGCTTGATGGGCATCAAAGTCAAAGATTCATATGGTTTACAGTTGAAAGGAACTTTATAAAGCCTCCAGCTCAATCCCCTCATTTTATTTTATTTTAAACCCTTCCCTCCTATCTTAGAATCAATACTGTATATTGGTTCCAAGGCAGAAGAGTGGTGAGGGCTAGGCAATGGGGTTAAGTGATTCGCCCAGGGGCACACAGCTAGAAAGTGTCTGAGGTCAGATTTGAATCTAGGACCTCCCATCTCAAGCCCTGACTTTCAAAGCACTGAGCCACCCAGCTGCCCCCTTCCTTCATTTTATAAAGAGTGAAAAATCAGATCTAAAAAATTGGGTTTTGTTCAAAGTCACACTTTGAGTTTGGGGTTGAGTAGGAATTTCTCTATCTCTCCTGATTCTTTCTATGGTCTGTCTACATCAGAGGACTATGGGAAATGAGTATGTAGATAGGTAGATTAAATCCCAAGGTAGGGTTAACATGATTAAGGCACAGAACTTGAAGGAGTCTGAGTGAAATATATTGAGGAACATGGTAAAGTTGGAACAGAAAAAGAAAGGTCCTGATATAGTTGGTGCTTGTTTTCACCATCACAAAGCATCTCAGATATCATAGGACCATGGAATTAGAGACAGAAGTCATCTTAGTCAACTATTTCCATTACACAGCAGAGAAAATTAAGTCCCAGAGAGACTGAATGACTTCCCTAATTTCACACAGCTAGTTAATAGCAGGGCTGGGTTTCGAAGTGGAATCATGGACTCTAACTCTATTGTTCTAACTTATTTGAAGACCTCACAAGTTTCAGATATTCTTATAAACTCTCTGATAATGGAACTCATATTGAATCCTTCTTTGTATTCTCCAAAATGCCCCCCTAATACTATGCCCTAAACATAGTAGGTCTTCTGCAGGCATATGTTGAATAATTGAATGAATACTGCCATGGACAATGGGACATCAGACCCTTAAATAGAAACTGTTCTCTTACAAGTGCCCACCCATTATCCTAATTTTTTTTTTGAAGAAACAACTCTGAATTCAGATGTCTTTTATAAAACTTCAGTTGGGAGAGAGAGACAGACAGAGACACAGACACAGAGAGATATATGATGAATCCAAAACTGATCTAAATGTCCATTAATAACTACAAAATCAATGTCTCTTCTTTACCTCCTCACTAGGAGCTCTCAGTACATCAAAAGAGGTGTGTGTGTGTGTGTGTGTGTGTGTGTGTGTGTGTGTGTGTGTGTGTGTATGTGTGTGTGTATGTGTTAAGTATCAGTTAGCTTTGGGAACAAAAGAGTAAACACAGACATATTTAGCCATTTGATCAGGTTCTGTAAATATCATTTTTCCTCATTAATACTGTTCCCAATAGAGTGTAAACAGCTGATGGAAGAGATTGTGCTAGGCATAATTAGGCACTTAATAAATGCTTTTTGGTAGGTGAGTAGTATGAGAATGAATCCACTGATGAAGGGAAAAGCAGTCACACAGAGAAGAGCATTACCTCTGATCCATCCCTAAAAATGTCAGAAGCAAAAAACTTATGAGTGGGAATTCTTGCACTATCATCTGCTACATCACTGTCCTAATGCTGCAAAGTGTGCAGCAGAACTGGGGAACACAGATTCAGAATGTTAAGTTGTGTGAAGGCTGTTGGTTTTCCAGGTCCTTCCATAAGATTCATGTAGAGGAATCAATTTTTTAAAGGATGGGGGAAGGGGATGGGGATTTTGATTCCATTTTGATTCCACTCCCCTCCCAAGGCAAAATATCAATGTATGTTCCCTGCTCTTTTTCTTGTTGTCTTAGAGGGAAAGTAAAAGATTCCAGCTACTGTTCATTTTCAAAAGAAAACAGATGAAAAAGGCTGAAATGTCTACCTAAAACCTGGATAAGATTCCACTATGTGTTATCACTGTCTAAGCTGCTGGAAGTAATTTCAGCAGTTAAAGTCTTCACTCAAATTTTGCTGGTTCAACAATTAATTTTGAACAAGAATGCAATAGTCAATTAATACTCAAATCACAATTATGGGGGGAGGAACAAAATTCCTTCTTACCCAATCTCTTCTCCAATTTCTTGTTGCCCTGGAATCTAACAGATGTTCCACAGCATGAAATACTCTAACCCCAGATGCTGATTTCCTCTTACACAGATATGTTCATGTGCATACATGCACAGATATACACATACACAGTTCTGAGCAATGAACATTCCCCTGATCCTGACACTACCTTGGTGTGTTTGCATTTACCATTTGTAACCTCTGCCCACAATCCTGAACAGCATGATGAGCAGCCGGAGAGAGGAGGCAGCCAATCCCATCCCATCCTATAGTCCTATAGCTGTCACCTAGGTAACCAGTGCAAGAACCCATCAGCTGGCTGTACACAGTGGTGAAAACACACACACACACACACACACACACACACACACACACACACACACACACAGAGCACACTGAACTCCCTGCAGCATTTCTGCTCTCTCAGAACCATTTGGGACCTCTCAAAGGAGTACCTCTGATACATACAAGAAGAAAGAGATGTTCCTCTATTCATAGACTACTGGTACATATATATATATATATATATATCCCTTTGAGCTCTGAACCAGTCATAACAAACCTGTGTCTAGGACTGTAGTAAGGTCTTATTAAAAATTGTCTCACTTGGAATTCTGGGCACAGCCAAGCCAAAGGATGGCCCCTACAGTGGAGCCAAATGCACCCATGAAAATGTCATTTCCTCCCTCATACCCTCTCCAGAGGATAGCTACATCTGGGTCTACAGTTTGGACCACTATGGTCATAGGAACAAAGGAACTGTCCCCATTGGGTTGCTTTCATGGTCCCCCCAGCCCAGGATTCTACTGCTTGTGTAGGGGTCTGACTTTTCCCTTTTAAACCTTAAAATTTAGGTCTTTTACTATTTATGCCTCTTTTACTTGAAAATGCATTTGTTTCCTCTCTCAATCACAGCTTGAGGTAATGAATCCCATTAGTTCATTATTCCAAACCTGAGTTGCAAATGATGGCCCATTCAACCTAGCATTTGGGCTTTAGGGAACAAATCCATGACCATAATTGTACTGATTTCAACCAATTTGATGCTTAGTTTTTGCCTTTCCAGGCTGACAAACCCTATCTTTTTATTAACAATCAGGAGGATGGTAATAATGCTAATGATTGCTGACATTTAGTTTTAATATTAATTATTTGATCTTCATAACAATCCCATTGGGGGGGGGGTGTTTGGGGTGTTATTAATCCCCAATCTACAAAAGAGAAAACTGAGGCTAAGAGGTAACAGGCTTTGCTTTTAGTCTCAGTTAAGACAGGGCAGAGAAACCCTGGCTTCCAGTCCATTCTTTCCACTACCACGCATGGTCTCTTTTTAATCTGTCCTCATTCTTCTAACCACTTGGAATCATAATCATAGACTTTAATAAACATTTAGGATGTTAGAAGCCCTCCAATTTAAAGATGAATTAACTGATTAACTAATCAAGTCCAGGGAGAGGCTTTGCCCAAGGTCACAGAGCTAATTAGTAGGCAAAGCTGAGATTGGCACCCTGGTCTTTTCATCTTCATGCCATGTCCTTTCCATCATACTGGACTGCCTTCTTAAGATCATCTCTACAAGGAAAAACTGTAGGAGTAAAAACACTGAAGAAAAACAACTGCTTGATTACTTGGGGATATGATTGGGGATATAGGACCCTAAAGGAACATCTTAGTGCAAACATCAACAGCATGGAAATAGGTTCTGATCAAGGACACACGTAATAACCAGTGGAATTGCACGTCCGCTACAAAAAGGGCAGGGGGAGGGGAGGGAGCAAGAGAATATGATTTTTGTAACCAAGGAATAATGTTTGAAATTGACCAAATGAAAAACAAATAAATAAAAGTTAAAAAAAAAAAAGATCACCTCTACAACTCTAAATAATCACCTTGGTGCAATTATCAATAATATGGAAATAAGTCTTGATCAATGATACATGTAAAGTCCAGTGGAATTGCACGTTGGCTATGGGGGAGAGGGAAGGGAGGGAGGGAAAGAACATGAATCATGGAACCATGGAAAAATATTCTAAATTAATTAATTAAATAAAATTTTTCAATTAAAAAAAGAGATCACCTCTACAGCTGCAGTAGGGCAGTTAGGCGACACAGTGGAGAGAGTATCAGGAAGACATCTTCCTGAGTTCAAATCTGGCATCAGACAATTACTAGATGGGTGACACTGGACAAGTCACTTAACTGCATTTTCCTCCATTTCTTTCTTTGTAAAAATGAGCTGGAGAACATGGCAAACCTCTCTAGTGTCTTTGCCAAGAAAATCTGAGATGGGGTCACAAAGAGTCAAACATGACTGAAATGATTAAACAACAACAGTTGCAGTGTGATCTTTCTTGAAAAGTGTTGACACATCTGCATGTTTTTGCTTTAGCCACTCCTTCCCCCATTCACCATTTGTTCACTGGATGATCTTGAACTACTTTGCTTTATGGGATCTCAGTTCATTCATCTATTAAATGAAGGGGTTAGATGAAATGATCTCTAAGCCTCATTCTGTCTCCAAGTTCTGTACTTTCTTCTACCTGGAATGCCCTTTCTCAGGCTTCACATCTCTCTCTCACACCTTTCCCCAATCAAAATTCCCACCATACCTCAAGATTCAGAATAAGGGCCCCCTGTCCTATGAATTATACCTTGATTGCCACAAGCAGAATGTTTCTTCCCTGAACCCTAAGAACTCTAGCTTTATACACCATTTAGGTTACTTAGCACAGGTTACCCAGTAGTCAGGACATCATGCTTTATCTACTAGACCAGTGGTTCTCAAACCTTTTTATTTGCTCATAGCATTCTCTTCTCTGCCATGAAGAATGCCAGCACACCCACACCAAACATTTACACTGGAAACACGACAGGTGTCAGGAGATTCACTGAAGTGCAATTGCCGTCCAATAAAAGCAGATGTTCCTGTTAATTTTTTGCAAGTTCAAGGTCTTGAGGTTAGTGCCTCTATGGAAGAACCAGGTTGTTTATTCTGCAGGTGCTACACTTATCATGCTAGATAAATAAAATACATTAAGCACAATTATTTCAAAATTCTACAATAATATGATATCCAAGTCTTAGTCCCACACCTTATTGTCAGTAAGCTCATTGAAGACAAGTGTCCATACATATACAATAAATATCTTAAATACCTACTAGTGTATTAAGCATATATATAGACAAATGTAGAGAGAAATATACTTATAGAGAGGGAAAATATATATAGAAATGTATATATGTAAGGATCAGAGTTTGTGTTTCACATACAGTATGACTGAAATAAATATTCATTACAACTTCAGACTAAACCATCTGTGTGTGCATGTATATGTTCATAATTAGAACCACTGTTTCCATTTATCATACACCCCATCTTTCCCCATGTCTCATGTCACCAGCCAATGTCCCACTCTAAATCCATCCAGCTGGGTGGGGGGAGACAGTCTATAACAGGGTCCCAGAGCAGATGACACCTCAGTGTGGTATTACTGCACCCTCTGGAGGCCTCTGACTATAGCAGCAGCTAGTATGTAGAACAGCTGGACCCTTTTCTTCCCAAAGCTAAGGTGTGTCAGTTCTTGCCAATGAGGAGCAACATCCCACTTCTGGAGGGGCATTCTGATTTTTTCAGACAACTTTGGAGCTAAAAGACCCTTAGAGATCACTAGTGCAAACATCATAGGAGGAAAAGAGGGAGAAGGGGGAAGATCAGGTAAGAAATCACCAATATAGAACCCAAATCTCCCAACCCCTACTTAAATGTCCCTTTAACTATGTGATATCCCTACTTCCCAGATATTGACCATGGACTTGACACCTCATGTGATCGAAGTCAGAGAATAATGACAATGGCTCACATTTATATGGTGCTTTATTTGAGTTTAACAATAATAATAGCTAGCATTTATTTCTATCTAAAGAGCTTTACCATATCTCATTTGGTCCTCAAAAAAAAAAACAGCCCTGTGAGCTAGATTTTATTGTCATCCTTGTTTTCCAGATGAAGAAAATGAGGCAAATAAGATGATGTGACTTGTTCAATGTCACACTGTGAGCTAGTTAGTGTCTGAGATCAGATTTATACTTTCAGATTCCTAATCCAGCAATCTCTCCACTGTAGCAACTAGCTTTCTACAAAGAATTATTTGCTCCATTATCTCATGGAACTATCTTGTAAGGGAAGTCTTTCCTGATTCTTCCAGTTGTTAATGTACTCTCCCTTTTCAAATGATTCATTCATTCATTCCATGCAAGCATTTATTGGGTACCTACTGCCCAACCATTTCCATTATCTCATGGAAGACCATTAAAGAAAGAAGTTCTAGGACAAAATGTAAACTCCTTGTGGGCTTCATTTTTTTAACCCCAGAGCTAAGTACAGTGCTTTACCCATAATAGGTGCTTTTTTTTTTTACCCTTACTTTCCATCATCTTAGACTCAGTACTGTGTATTGGTTTCAAGACAGAAGAATGGTAAAGGCTAGGCAATGGGGGTTAAGTGACTTGCCCACGGTCATATAACTAGGAAGTGTCTGAGGTCAAATTGGAACCCAGGACCTCCTGTTTCTAGGTCTGGTTCTCAATTCGTCGAACCACCTATCTGTACTGCTCCCACCAAAGTAGGAGCTTAATAATTCTTGTTCACCGATTTTATAGGTTTTTTCTTTTGTTCTGCCTACATGGTTGTCATTGAATTGAATAAATGCCCTTCTACAACAAAGGCAGTGAAAGATGTTTAGGGCATATCCCTAACTTTTTCAGACTGGTGTCAAAGAAAATGACCATCTCCATATATGAAACATCTTCTGGACAGCCACTATTCTGGACATTCTCTGTGGCCAGCTCAGAGTTGTATCATCTTAAAGCTATGGCCTGCCTAAGTCATGGTCTGAGGGTTAAACAATTGAGGGTGGGTAGATGGAGAGTCCAGTGATTTGGGTTCTAGTCCCATTAACTGCCTGTGTGACCTGGAGTAAGACATTCCACTTTTCTAGGCCTAAGTGTCTAGTATAGCCTTTCCCCACTACAGGCATTTAATAAATGTTCATCAAATTAAACAAACTCAATGATTACTAAAGTTTTCAGAGCTGCAAGTAGGAATATTTGCACCAAAAGCAAGCATCATGCATGGTGCCCAGGGTCAGTGGTATAGAAGGAATTTCCTGGTGAGATATGTATTAGAGGAGGGGAGCCTCAAATCAGGGAGGGGGAACACAGGTCCCCCAAAACACCAATTTAAGGTTACTGTTGAAAAGAACACAGAAGGTAGGAAAGCAGGATAGAATGGATTTGCTATTTTAACCAATTCTTCTTTCCAACCAAATACAAGCCCCATCATTTCTACATTGCTGAAGGACTGAAAAGGCTGTACCCAAAAGTATGATGCCCATTGAATTTTGTGCATTGGGACTAAGCCCCAGCTTTCTCATGCTAATGCCAGCTAAATCTAATTGTCCATTTTTACTAATCTATTAGAAAATGAAAAGAGAAACACGAATCTTACTACTCCCAAGGGGATGAAAATGTCTATCTTCAGGAGGATGACTATCTGGACAGAAAATGGAAAATTCTGTTGGACTACTGAGGCAGAATGGAATAGTGGCTAGTGTTCTGGGCTTGGTGACCCAGAGAAGTTACTTCACATTTTTGTGTCTCAGCCTGCTTCAAATTTACAATAAGAGAGGTGGCCTTCTTAGCTTCTATGGTTCCTTCCAGCTCTAAATGTATGACCCTTAAATTAGAGTTGATGTGATTCCATTTCCTTTTCTTTTTCCTTGTTTTTAAATCTTATCTTCTGTCTTGGAATCAATACGGAGTATCTGTTCCAAGGCAGAAGGGAAGTAAGGGTTAGGCAATGGGGAGTGAGTGACTTGTCCAGGGTCACACAGCTAGGAAGACTCTGAGACCAGATTTTGTCTCTAGGTCAGGTTCTCAATCCACTGAGTCATCTAGCTCCCCATCTCCCACCCCCAATCCCTTTTTTCCATTTCTGAAAATTATCCAGGCAGGTCTTTGTATCTCAGTTTCCTTATCTGAAAATAGAAGTATCATCAGCCTTCCTCTCTCACAGAAAATTTTTAAAGAATATGCTTTATAAATGTCAATACCCTCCAAAAGGATAAGCTCTAAGTGTTACCCCATTGCCTGGCCATTTGGGAGCACATAGACCCCAGCTGCAGATACATCTTTTTCTCAATTTATCTGAACATTTGCAATCATGTAAACCTAGCTGCCATTTCGGCTCTCCACATGTTCTTCTGAGGAGGTGACTCAGACAGACAGGCTCTGTGTCTGTGACCAGAATAACCAGTTTGTGGCACACACACACAGTTTGGTTGTTCTACCCTTTGGACAGAGCTGATTAAAATTGCCACATGATGGAGCCAGTCCACGTGCAGTAATTGACTGCGAATACAATCCAGAAATCCTAAAGGAGCCAGGCCACAGGGAGGTGGAGCCTTGGCAACAGGCCAGATCACAGGGCAGTCCACCTAAGGTTCTTGAATCATCTATTTCACTAGTTTCCATTCATCAAATCATACCAGATAATTGTCAGGCAGCCACTTCAGCCACTTTGGACCAAGTAAATTCCGTGCACAACAAGGGAGAAGGGCCTCTTCCTGGATATCCCTGAACCTAAACCTATTGGCATGTATGTAATCCTGACAGGTAATGCTTGTCTTGATGATGCAGAAGTCCATCCGAAGTCTTAACAGCTCTCCCTGCCAGGCTCTTTCAAGTCAGATTTGTACAATTCGGAATGACTACCTCCAGAGCCCAGAGCTTGGCAAGGCAGTTCCCCTACCAGATGGACTAAAGGAAGGTGCAGTTTGACTTTTTAAAAGTAATTGAAACTAAACCCAGCATTTTCTTCCTGCTAGCACCGATGGATGTACTTGGTGTCGCTTTGATTCAGTGCAGTGGCAAAAGATCAATACAATCCCCACAAATATTTTCAAAGTAAGAACTAGGGATTTGACTGCATCCCAGCATTTATAAAGCACTTTCTCCAAGAGCTTCATGAAGAGCTCAAAGTATTTCCGTATACCACTGGACCAAATTGCCTCTGAGAAGTCACAAATAACGTGTCTCCAGGCATCCTTCTTTCCTCCCCTTCCCATTCATTTAGGTGGGCACAGTGAATAGAGTGCTGGGTCTAGAGTCTGGTGAACTTGAATTTAAATCCAGCTTAAGATGTTCCCTAGATGAGTGACCCTGGGCAAGTCACTTAACCTTTGCCTTGATAAAATGGGGATAATAACAGACTCTGCAACACAGGGGCTATCAAAACATAAGATAATATTTGTAAAGCATGTTGCATAGTGCCTGGCACAGAATATTAGACACTATTTAAATGCTTATTCCTTTCCTGTCTTCAATTTAGCACATATTTATTAAACACTTTCTCTGTGTCAAGGACTAGATGGATGCTGGAGATACCCACAAAAAAAGTTCCTGCCCTCCAGGAGTTTATATTCTACAGAGGCAAAGGGATGCCACAAGTACTCAGCTCCCTGAAGGCAGAAGTCATTTTTTACTTCTTTGTATCTTAAGGCCTTGCAAATAATGTCTGTAATAAATGCTTAGATTAACTAATAAGTCATTGAGGGAGGGAGAGAATGCTAGCAACTGGAAGGAAAAGGAGTGATTTCTTCTATGAAGATGGTGTTTGAGTTAAGGATTCTACAAGTGAGTGAGACAGAGAGATAGGAAAGAAAAAGACAAAGACAAAGAGACAGGGAGATAGAAGGGGGAGAGGGAGAGACAGACAGAGACAGAGATAGAGGAGGGCAGAAAGAATGTGATTATTCCATGAACCCTCTTCCTCCAGATGCCTCCCCATCTCTGCTACTTCCTCTCTTGTCATAGTCTTTCCCCCCAGTCTAAGGAGAAGTTGGGCTAATACAGACCATTGGTACATCTTCCCTGTGCCAACATCCACTTCAGGTTCCTTGTCCTTGTACTCATCCCCTCCCCATCCCACCCACCCAGGCTCCTAGAAATCACAGTCCTCAGAGTTCCACGGTCAACATCCAATCATCCTAGATGAGCATCAGAAGGCCTTAGTTCAACAGCTGGAGACATCAGTCTGAGAAGTTCCTTGTAGCAGAACTGGACCAAAGTGACCTGACCACAGTAAAACCAGACACAACAGTGGGAACAGGAGCCAGGCCAGACCAAAACAGGTTTCTCCTTCTAGCCACCTCCTCATTCACTGCTTCCCTTGCTCTTTTCTAAAAAGAGATCTGAAAAGTTTCTCAGGGAGCATAGAAGGACCTGCAGATAGATCTGTAATCCTATTATAGTCACACAGGCCTCTTATCCAGCCACCGACTGTCATCTGCCTGGCTTGGAGGCTCCCTCCATTGTCCTAGTTTGAAATGGGGGGGGGGGGGGTTGGCAGACTTCTGCCCAGAGCCTTTTATATGTCATGAATGAATCAGCCCCACTAATGTTAACCTGTTCAGTTCCAGGACAGGTCAATCCCCTTCCCCAAGTTGTCAGCCACCATCATGACTAGACTAAGTTCCCTCACAAGAGTTTTGGGAGGCTAAGCCTGGACTGGGGGTCCAGTCTTAGAGGTCAGAGAGGGGGTGAACCTCCTCCCCTAAAAGCTTTGTATTTTAGGGCTAACGCTGTATTCCCTTTGAATTGAAAACTTTCAGGCACAGAGTTGTGGTTCAGGGTCAAGCGGGGAGCTGAGCCTGGGCATTAAGGGGAAAGAAGTTGGCTTCTGCTGCCTCACCTATACCAACTGATGCCCTGACCCTCTTCTAGGAAGGCAGGATGAACAACAGGTTCTGGGGGGTTTCTCAGAAAGCCCTCAAGTTTAGGCAGACCATTTCGCACATCACAGCTCAGCTTAGCCCAGGCTAGCAGGAGGCACTGCAGCACTGCGGCCTGGGGGAGGCTGTGGGGGAGGGTGAACGGGGGACTGACGCGAAGGGGAAAGGTGCGGGCACCCGACGAGAAGTCCTTCGCTAGCCAGCCCCCCAAGTCCACACCGCGTTTCCGTTTTATACTTCCTGTTTGGAAGAAGCGTTTTCCCTGTAACTTTCACGAACTGCCAGTCTGTCGGGCCAGACGGCAAGAGCCCAGGGTAAGGTAAGGCAAGGTAAAATCTAGGCGGCCTCTTTGCCTTGAAGGGACTCCCAAAAGCGGTCAAACACACACACACACACACACACACACACACACACACACACACACACACACACACACACACACATCCTTCAAAATAGCAGAAATACACGTCAGCCTTCCACCCCGAGCGAAGGAACCACCACCAGGGCAAACTGACGCGAGCTTCCAGAAAGTTGGGTCTGTGAAAATGAGAGCACCCCCTCCGTTGGAGACCCCCTCCAACTCTCTCTGCAGACAGTATTCCCTCTCACTTCTCCCCCCACTCCGAGATTTCCGAGCTAGATTCTGGTTCTTTACAGCCAAGATTTCCGAACCTGTTCCCCCGCGCCCCTGCCCCTGGATCCCCACGCGCCCCAGGGCTGAACAGACGTTGCTCTTCCCATCAGACGGCGATCGCATGCTAACCCGACTCTCGAGAAAACAGGACAAGCGCCCACTTGCCTCCTCCCAGACAGCAGGTCTATGAGAGGGGGGATCCAAGCTCCCCAAGAATGAGGACCCCGAGACGCAGAGCCGGACGTGCGTCTCCCACTCCCGTCTGTGCTGCTGCTGTCACGGGCTCAATCCTTGAAGCTTGTACCCCGGCCCCGGTCCGAGTCCCCTAGCCCTCCTGACCCCCAGGCCCAAGCTCTGCTCCCCACCTCGACCCCTCCCCCTAGCACCCTAAGTCGGCCGCGGCTTACCTTCATCCTGCATCCGCTGCAGGCACAAGGCAAGGTTCTTCCTCCAGCCTGGCATCCCGGCGCAGGAGCAGCGCTGGGGCTGCTGCGCAGGACGGAGCCCCCCCCACGCGGCTGGACAGCGCTGGGGATGCGGCGCGGGCAACCCGCCACCTACCAGGCTGGACATGGGTGGGCACCGGGCCCCTCCATGAGGCCGGGCCAAAAGGGCCAAAAAGGGGAGACGGCAGGGAAAGAGGCGAGAGGACGTAAGGAGGGAGAGACAAGGGAGGGAGGCGGGCACCCGAGGCTGGGCAGAGCACAGCACAGCAGGGCAGGGCACGGCAGGTCGGGGAAGGAAAGGGGGTGGCGGATGAGAGGGCGGCAGCCCCCACGGCCGGCTGCTGTCGCCTCTGACGTCGGAACCGCTGGCTGGGGCTGCACAGGACTTGGGGGCTCCGAACAGAGTGTCTCTCCCGGGTCTGGAGTGAGCCACAGGAGCTGCGGTGCCCGCGTGGGGTAGGGACCGTACTAAGTAGCAATAGAGCCGAGGGGGGCGCCAGGGATGGGGGAGCTCGCTCTCCCCCTCCAGCCTTACAAGGGAGTCCCGCGGGCAGAGATGCAGCGCCCAAGCTGCGCTGCGACGCTTAGCGAGGGCGGGGGAGCTCGAAGCCCCAAACCCAGCGGCCCCTGCCTGGGCAGTGAGGCGACGAGAGCCCGACTAGGGAGATCGCGAGAGTAGTACAGTCCTCTGAGGGGGAAAGTCTCTTTTTCTCCCCCTCTCCCCGTCTCTGGCTGGCTGTCGCTCTGTCTTCCTTGCTGTGTTTCTGTCTATCTCATTCGCTCTTCAGTTCCCTCCTCCCTCTTCTGTTCTTCCCCTCGTTCCTCTCCTCTCGTTTTTTCCTCCCTCTTTCCTCCTTTCTCGCTCTAATCTTTCCTCCCTCTCATTCTCCCTCGCTTTCTCTTTCCTTCTGTCTCTATCCCTCTTCTCTCGTGTATCTAAGCAATTAAGAACTTAGAGGGAGGGCACTCTCCCTAGGATCCGGGTAATAGGAAGTTGCCCGGGTCCAGCTAAGATTTCTTCCATCCCCTCTCCCCGTCTCCTCCCTCCCCTGTCCCCGCAAGACTGGAAGCAGCTCGATGGCAGGACCTAGACAGGTGCTTCTGAGTTGGATGAGAAAGGGGTCTTTGAGAAGAGAGCCTAAGTAAAGAGACTGTTATTCCCACCCCCGACTGCCGCCGGAACAAGAAACATCTGCAGTCAGTACCCTGTTACGCAGTGAAATGGATGACAATTATCCAGATAATTCTGTCCTTTGCCTGAATAACTATGCCCATTTTCGGACCAGTAGGCACAGCCTCTGACCCTTTGGGCTTGGAGTCCCTCCTATTCCCCAACAAGTCTGATTGATAAGGAATCAGCGAAGTTTGTTTACTGGGTCTTACATTTATTTCCCCTACCCCTTTCTGTATCCCTCTTTCACCTCTCTGTAGCCCCTTCTTTTCTGACAAGGTCTCCATGCCCTCACAGTGCCCTCTGGCAGCCCATCACCTCTCATTGTGGCAGCACATCTAGTCCTGCCTTCCCCTGCAGTGCCTCATGCCACCAAATTCTCTTCTTCAAGACTTCCTTCAGTTTTTCAATGTTCACTGATCTCGTGTTAGGAAGAAGGGAAGGTATTGGGAGAAAACATTTAATTAGGAAACAGAAGAGTTGCTTTCCTGTTCAGATTTGGTCATTAAGTAGCTAGGTAACAACCTCATTTCCCCCTTCAATTTCTGATCTGTAAAATGGGGATTCATTCATTCAACAAGTGCCTTAAGTGCAAGGCACTGTGACAGATGCTGAGAATACAGACAAAAAGAAAAAGGATAGCTCTCAGGAAATGTACATTGGGGGTGGAGAAAGAAGGAGGGGAGGAGGATGAGGAAGAGGGAGATAAGGAGAAGAAGGAGAAGAAATAATTTAGCAAACTGGAAGGATGATGGAGAAGGGGCAGGCTTAAGGAATAGAATAAGTCTATTTTAAGCATTTTTGAGAAGTCTGTGGGATAAACAAGTAGAAATGTCCAAAAGGCAGTGGGGGGTGGGGGAGAGGTGGAGTGAGTCCAAAAAAAGAGCCTGGGGATAGATATTCAGATTTATGAGTCATTTGCAAAGAGATAAGAGCTAATGAAATCAATGAAAAGGATAATGGAAAGAGAAGAATCAGAATAGACTTGGGGGACACCTATAGTTAAGAGCAAGGTATGGATGGCCATCCATTAAAGGGAATTAAGAAGTGATCAAATAGAAGAACAACCAGGAGAAAATAAGTCCAGAAAAACCAATTGATGAATATTTATTAAGTACGAACTATGTGCCAGGCCCTGGGCTAAGTGTTGGGAATACAAAAAGGAGATGAAAGACTCCAGCAGGGAGCTTAAAATCTAATGGGAAAGATGACATGTAAACAAAACAAGCTATGTACAGGATGAATAGGAAATAATCAACAGAGGGAAAATTATTGAGAATATCTAGAAAAAGAGACTACCTATTGTCAAAAATTCCAGAGAAGTCAAAGAGTGTGAGGCCTAACAAGAGGCCATTTAGACAGGAAAGAATTACTGGTAACCTTGGAAAAGAGTCATAACTATGAAGTGGTAGGTTAGGAAGACAGATTTCAAGGAATTAAGAAAGGAATGAAAGTTAAGAAAATAGAGGCAATAGTCAAAATATCACTAAACTGCACATAATCTTTGACTCAGGAGTAACACTACTAGGCCTAAACCTAGTAGAACCCATACTATAATCAAAAATATTTGCTGCAGTTCTTTTTGTAATGTCAAAAAATTGGAAACTTAAAGGGGTACTTAATTGGGGGGATGAGTGAACAAATTATGGGATCTGAATTTAATAGGATACTATTGTACCATGAAGAATGATGAAAAGGTTGGTTTCAAAGAAACTTGGGAAGGCTTGTAAGAGTTGATGAAGAGTAAAGTAAGAAGAACCAGGAAAATGTACACCATAACAACACTATTATAAAGATGGACAACTTTGAAAAGCCTAGGAGCTTTGAGCAATGCAATTACCAACTACCATTCCAGAAGTCTGATGGAGCATGCTGGCCAAAAGGTGACAGACTCCAGAGGAAGAATGAGACATAGTTTTTAGACAGATCAATGGGAGGAATTTGTTTTGCTGGACTCTCCATATTTGTTGCAAGGATTTGGACTCTCTTATCGGAGGCAAAAAAGAGAAAATGGTTGCTTGTTAATTGAAAAAAGCAAAGTGATATTTTAAAAAGAAGAAAGTAGAAGCAAGGAACTAGACAAATTTTTCAAGCAATTTAACTGTAAAAAAAAAAAAGGATCTAAGGAACAATTACTTGATTTTTATGTTGGAGAGTGCAAGTGGAAGGAACTCAGGTCAGCTAGAGGTTTTTTAGGGATAGAGGGATCTAGGCATGTTTATAACTAGCAGGATCAAGAAAAGAGAAGATTGGTGACTGAACTTTTCAGAGTTGAAAATAGAAAGATAATACCTATGTCACATATGAGAACTAAAGAAACTAATGAATATGCATGAATTCAACAACTATGTATTACCTACTATGTACAGATGTGATTGGAAAGCTTTAAAGTTCTACACAAATAAAAGTAGTTTTCATATTTTATTAATTTAGCATGATTGCTCTAGAGCTGAAAAGCACTCCACATGCTGTCTAATCCAAATATTTTATGAAAATGGAAACTGAGGCCCAGGAAAGTTTTGACTTATGCAAGGTTCCACCAGAAGTAAGAAGTTTGCATTTATTTATGCTAGTACTTTAAGGCTTGCAAAGCACTTTACACAAATTATCATATTTGAAACTCAATAATAACTCAGTGAGATAGGTGCCATCGTTATTTCCATTTTACAGAAGAGGAAACTAAGTTCAAGAAAGGTGACACATCTTTCTGCAGACTATATCAGAAGAAAGAAAATGAGGCAGGACCTAGTTTTAGGTCCTTTAATCCTAAAGCCAGGACTCTTTTAAGTACCCAACAAGTCATAATAAAGAGAGTTCTCAGGGAACTAAAGTGAATCTCTGATGGAATTGTAGGCAGTGTGATAAGATAGATCCTTATACCAGTTGTCCCCTAGCTTGGAATTTACTCTCTGTCTAAGTGTCTCTTAGAATCTCAGCCTCAGTTCAGGTGCCATTTCTTATAGGAAGCCTTTCTTGCTTTCACAAGTTCATGTACACATCATCTATGTAAATATTATGTCCTCCCTCCACACCCAAATAGTTAGAATAGAAATCCCTTAAACAGGGACTATCTTTCCCATTTTAGCCTTGTAGCACTAGTCCCTAGCATATTATCTGACACACAGTAGGTATTTAAATAATTAGGTTGTGTTCATTAGATTTGAAATTGAAGTCAAGGATTTCAGGCAGCCCAAGGAACAGATTTTTGGTTCATAGGATAATAAGCAAGAAGATACTTTAGAGAAGACCAATTCTAGGAACAGAGAGGTTAAATGATGTCTGCAGGGTCACACAGGTAATAAGTGAGAAATCTAGGATTTAAACTCAGGACATCTGATTCCCAGTCAGGCATTTTTTCCACTATACCATACAAAACATGCATAGGTACATTCTATTCCATTCAGAAAGTAGTTACTAAGCACCTACTATGTGCAAAACATTGTTCTAGTCACAGTAATTTCCAACAGGCTCTGCCTATAGTATAAATTAGCCATTGTTGTTGTTGTTTAGTTATGTCCAACACTTTGTGGCCACATTTGAAGTTTGTTTTTTTGCAAAGATATTGGAATGATTTGACATTTCCTTCTCCAGTTTATTTTACAGATTTAGGAAACTGAGGCAAAAAGGTACACGTTCACACAGCTAGTGTCTGAAACCAGATTTGAACTCCTTAAGATGAGTCTTGATTCCATGTTCTATCCATTGAGTCACCTAGTTGCCCCAAAGTATGTGTGTGAATATATATATATATATATATATATATAATGCATATATAAAATCTCAACGGAATTAGAATATAGAATTGCACAACAACATGAACTCCTCAAGACCTCATTTTTATATTTATATTTTACATTTGTGTAAGGGGAGAGATTTTTCTCTCCCACCTTGTAATATTAATGTAAATCACAAGGTATTAAATGTAAGGGTGGTTGCACATGATGAAACTTTATGTATGTCAACCATTTACACCCTGTCGTTGCAATATGAGGCACAACTTGAAGAAGAAAAAGCTTGACTGGCTAGCTTAACAAACTAGCCATGGCTCTGGAGGGCTTTAAATAGCTGGAGGAATTCCAGCAGCCAGCCAGTGGACCAGTCAATAGAAGACTTTAGTGAGGCCCTTGAGAAAGAATTGCTCTTTAGGAGAGGGAAAGAGCTTCCCTCTCTCTCCCTCCCACATTTCCCCCATTGACTATAGTATCAGAGAGATGATATTTGTATCCATAAGAGACAAATCATCCACCTGGAAGCAGCACCTAGGACAAACCCAGACAAATGCACATGCCCAAGAGGGGTGCTTTGATCAGGACACCCCCAGGCAGAAACCTATAGTTCAAGAGATCCTCATAAGGATTCCATGAAGGAAGAAAAGATTGTTGGAGAACCAAGGAGCTGGAAGAGACTCTTTTCCACATGTGTTCATTGTTCATATGCCTCACTACCATTTTTCTCAGAGTGTGGGTTCACCCTTGCCAGCCCCTTTGTGTGTTCAAAGGGAGAGGGGGCAGCTGGGTGGCTCAGTGGATTGAGAGTCCTGGATTCAAATCTGACCTCAGACACTTCCTAGCTACGTGACCTGAGCAAGTCACTCAGCCCCCATTACCTAGCCCTGACCACTCTTCTGCCTTAGAACCAATACCCAGTATTGATTCTAAGACAGAAGGTAAGGGTTTAATTTTTTTTTTAAAGGGAGAATACTCTTGTCTTGGAAGGGACATTTTATACTAATTGATCTAACACTCTCTCTTCTGAGTAAATTGCAGTTTATCCTTCATTAAAAAAAAACCCTTACCTTCCGTCTTCAGACTAAGTATGCTAATTGTGTTGGAAAAATAAATTGATGTTGGAAAAAATATAGATCTTAAAATCAGAGCTAGAATAGATGTTAGAGATTGTCTAGTTCATGCTCTTTTCACTAGACAAGGAGGAAACTGAGTCTCAGAGAAGTTAAGAGATTTACCCAAGATCACACAGGTTTACACGGCAGATCCAAGAGACTTGAAACCAAGCCTCGAACTCAGGCCCTCTCCCTCTCTGTCCATCATCCTTTCCATTGCACCACTCACCAAGGCATCCTGAGCTCCAACGTCTAGCAGTCAGATTGGTGTCATCATTACTTATTAATGCTCTTTTGGGCTCCTCCAACGTGTTACCTCATCGCTCTGTATCAATGTTGAATTATTCATCATTGGAGTAAGTAGGGCGGACACACCAGCATGAGCATCATCAGCAAGTGAGTAGCCTGTGGCCTTCAGAGTTGCTGACTGCTGTGTCAACGTGAGCCGTCTTAATGGTCCAGGAAGTGAGTTTCCACAGACAGCAGAATGGTGAAATACCACCGGTCTCTCAGGCCCTGATTGATTCTCTGGATTCTGAAGTCCTAGGAACCCTTAGAAGACTCTTGATATTGTAAATCAGCATCACCTTAGATTGGTGAAGATATCACTCGGAGTCCACAGCAGGACAAAATGAGATCCTATTGAGATTTTCTTCTGGGTCAGTGGGGTGTTTTCTAGGAAACTGAAAAAGCAGAGAAGAGGAACTCTTCTGGCTACCTCCCTCTTACTGTGTCATATTCCTTAAAACTTAACTAAAAGGGACAGCTAGGTGACTCAGTAGGTAGAGAGCCAGACTTGGAGATTGGAGGTCCTGGGTTAAAGTCTGACCTCAGACACTTCCTTGCTCTGTGACCCTGGGCAGGTCACTTAACCCCACTGCGTAGCCCTTATCACTCTTCTGCCTTGGAACCAATACCCAGTATTGATTCCTAGACAGAAGATAAGGGTTTAAAAAAAAACTTAATGAAATTGATTCCTTTTCCTCTTTCAAAGTTTTCTTCTAAATTATTGGTCCTGGAAAGGAGCTAGTCTAACTTCTTCATGTTACAGATGAGAAAACTAAGGCTTAGAGTGATTAGGTAACTCATCCAAAGTTAACATTGGCCACCATGTCATATAAAGGGGCTGCGGAAGGGAATCTGAGAGTGGCGACATCCATGCCATTTATTCCAATAATTCAATCTTGATATAGAGCAGTAATGGTGCCATTGATTCACAGATGAACACCAAAGGTGGAAGAACATCCCAGTAAACCACGTTGGCAGGTGGGCTAAATCAGATTGAGGGTAACTGTCAGCCTCACACCTGTTAGTGAGATGGGGAATGCCTATCCCATGCCACACTGCTCTCTTCCAGCTCTAATGCTATGATGATTTGGGTCCTGGGGAAGAAGACAAGCTTCCAATATTCTTTTACTCCCTTCCCCCAAAACATCTATTTGTTTGCTGTTGGAATTACTACTCTATTCCCCTCCAGACCTGGAATAATTAGGCTTCTATCATGCTAATTATGAAGAAACAGCTGAATTTAACAGCTAGTTGTAAAGAATAATTAGTTAAAACCAGAAGCTACCCTCTAGCACATTTTCTTTACCAGTTGGTCTCCTCCACAACAGGCTTGTGCTGTCCCTGGATGACTGGAGCTAGTGTCCTGGGAAGTCTGTGTCTCCCCTCACCAAGGGCGTGTCTTGCCTTCCTAAACTCCCATTTTAGATCATAGTTTACAGTGCTTGATCTGGGCACACAAAGGAGCCCTAGAATACAGAATGCTAGAGCAGGAAGGGGGCTTAGAACATGGGTGTTGGAGTCAAAGCTTGGAGAAATCCCCCAATAGAGAATATTAGAATACAAAATGTCAGAGCTAAGAATACAGAATATTGGACCATGGAATGTCACAGTTAGGAAGGACAAAGAATGTCAGTACAGAAAGAGTTTAGAACACAGAATGTTAGAGCCAGTAGTAGGGATTTTAGAAATCATCAACTCATTTGACCAGTAAACCTGAAATTATTTGTTAAATTTCATTCTCAACTCCTGTAAGCTTCTGCTTGCAGGTGGGGACCCTGTCTTATACTTCCTCATATTTCCCTAAAGTACCTTCCCCATCGCAGGTGCTGAGCAAATAGTTTTTGATTGATTATAAGCATTCAACTACATCCTGCCGCCCTCTGTTAATTTTTCTTCCTGACATTTCCCCTTCTTCCTCTGCAGTCTGGACCGTCATGATAATAACTCACATTTATCTAGTGCTGAACCATTTATGAGACTCACTCTTCAGAGCCACTCATGAGGTCTGTGGTGCACACGTAATGATCTCTGTTTGACCAGAGACCTTAGGTGACTTGTTAGCCCACATAGCTAATGAGTGGAAGATCTCAGACTCAAATACAAGTTTCTTCACCCCGAGTCTAGTGTTTTTTCTACCATGTCCTATAGAAAACAATATGTACAATCCCAAGGGATAGAGAAAAGACTTTTGTGGCCACCAGTTAACACTGGACATAGATGTTATGAGTTTAATCATTTGTGGGATCCTGCCTCACAGTCAATCAATTATTGGTAGTTTTGGTGTAGGTGGTAGGAAGAGCACTAGAGTTAGAGTTCAGAACCAACTGAATTTCATCATAAGTCATAACTGCTCCACTTGTTGGGAGCAGCTATTTGGCAGAGTGGATAGAGTAGCTGGCTTGGAGTCAGGAAGACTCAATTTCATGAGTTTGAATCTGACCTCAGACACTTCCTAGCTGTGTTACTGTGGGCAAATCACTTCACCTTGTTTACCTCAGTTTCCTCATCTATAAAATGAGCTGGAAAAGGAAATGGCAAAGTATCTGTGTGACTGTGAATAAGTTACTTCACCCTGTTTGCCTCAGTTTATTCATCTTTAAAATGAGCTGGAGAAGGAAATGGCAAAGTATCTGTGTGACCCGGAACAAGTCACTTCATCCTTTTGCCTCAGTTTCCTTATCTGTAAGATGAGCTAGAGAAGGAAGTGGCAAACCATTCCAGTATCCCTTCCAAGAAAAAAAAAATGAGGTCTCTAAAACTTGGACACAATTGAACAAGTGTCACTTTCTAGGTCTTTGGAATAAGAGGCTTTCTTATAGGAGAGTTCTACATAATGTATAGATAGGTAATAAGCAAATCTATATAGCTAATATATTTATATAATGATAGATACATACATAGATACATAGATACATTGATAGTGTTTACTGTATTCAGGCATGGTGCCAAGAATTGTGGATAAAAATAAAAACAAAAAATACAATCCAAGTCATCAGGGAGCTCAAGTCTCATGGAGAAAGAGAAGCCAGGAGGGAAAGGAATCAGAAGCACAGCCAGAAGGAGAGTGAAGTCTGCTACCACAATGGAGGCCCAGAAAGGAATTTACCAATGGCACAAGGATATTACAGGGTAAGAGGACAGTCAAGTCATGCAGTACAAGAACAGCTGGGAAGGGAATGAAGCATGACTAGCCTGATTTCATTCCCTCAAACAGAAGATATTCTAATAAATGTTTAGCAACAGGTTCTCTGGGAACATGTATATGTGTGTGTGTGTATATATATGTGTGTAAACACACAAATGCATATATACATATATACACATGGTACATTTCTAAGTTTAATTTGCATTATTAACATTTATTCACAGCTTTCTTAAGAGCAATCAACAAAATTTGCCAATTTCCCCCAGGTAACTGCCAACACTGAGAATTTGACTATTGATCTCACAAGCTGGTAAGAGCTGGTTCCAGCACACAGCTGCTCTTGTGGAAAGATATTTCAGGGTGAAAAGATACCAGGGGCAAAGGGAAGTTCTGGGGTGGGGGATAACTGAGCCACAATTCTTTTACCACTGTAATGTTTGCAAAGCAACTTGTGAACTATTATAATGTAAAAATAGATATGTGTACAATCATAAAGTATAAGTTTAGGTTTTTTCAGTTTATTATTGAGGTTTTGCTTGTTTTTAATTATGTGGTCAATAATGTAGGCATATTATATATTTAAAGCAACCAATAAACAAGTGTTCACTGCATGCCTGCTTTGTTCCCAATCCTGTACTGTGTGTTTTAGTATACCCAAAAGGCTAATACAAAATTCCTGTCCTACCCAAGTTTCTAATTTCACTGGGAGGTGTTCAACATTCATAGAAGAGTAAGAGGCAGAATATGCTCATCTTACATTATATGGGTTCATTCTGTTATTTCTTTGGGGGCTCAGATTTTGGAAATGAAGCAGACATGTGAAGCCAGCTCGGTGGCATAGTGGATAGAGCACTGGGCTTGGAAACAGGAAGGCTCATCTTCATGAGTTCAAATCTGTCCTCAGATACTAGCTAGGCAAGTCATAACTATTTGCCTCAGTTTCCCTATAAGTGGAAGGAGCTGGAGAAGGAAATGGAAAACCACTCCAGTATCTTTGCCAAGAAAATCCCAAATGGGGTCATGAAGAGTCAGATATAACTGAAAAAAAAAATGACAACAAGAAGAAGTCAGATATAACAAGAACAAAACTATAAAAAGTTTGGTTTTATTTTTTTGTTCTTTCCCTTTGCATTATTGCAGTCCTCATGCCTAGTTTCCTGGATCTACTTTCTTCATGCTGCCTGAGTTCATCTAGTTTCAGCATGTCTTTCCTAGGCTACCTTAAAACATTTGGGTCCCACTGAACCAGTTTGAAGAGCCTATCTTCTACAAGAATTCCCCCTTGCTGTATTTTTTTGATGATGACAGCAGTCTTGGAGACTACATTATAGTTCTCCTGAATGCCATAACATCTCTATGCTGGCTAGCTCCTCTTGGCAAGGACCCAGCATGCTAGGTGAATCTTAGTCCTGTTTACATTAACCTCAGAGGATGGCCTTCCACTAACAAGCTGCTCCTGCCACAAACATCACATAATTTGACTGGGAACAAAGGAATGAAGTCAGACAAAAAAGATACTTCCTGGCGACTGCTTATATTAGTACCCAAAGTGCCAGAGTTGGAAGGGATGTTAAGAAGTATTGAATTTTACAACTGACAAAAATGAGACCCAGAGAGGGAAGTGACTCTATCAGAGCCACACAGCAAGTTTATAACAGAATATGGATTAGAACTCAGGGCTCCTGACTCTCAGATCTATGTTCTTCTTTTATCCTTTATGACTAAGTCCTCAAAGAAGTAAGCCCCCAATTTTTACATATACTTTTTGCTACCTTTTGCTTGGTTTCCATGGATATTTATGGAAATGGGAAGCTTTGGAGTATTCTGAAATGGAGCCAAGTTGACACTAGAGGATAGATTTGTAGGTGAGTGGGGCCATAAGGGATTGGGTGACAACATTTCTAAGAACAGATCCAGTTGTGGTCCAAGTGAACACATAGATGAATTTCTAAGATCTGATACTTAGCTCTGTTAATAACCCTGAAAATAAAACATAAATAAATCCTAGCACATAGATTGTACTATTTCCTCACACCAACAATTACACCTTAGTTCATCTTTCCAAACAAGGGCAATACTACAAGTGTTAATAAGAATAGCTCACAGTTCTATAAATGCTCTAAGGTTGACAAAGTTTTTCTTGCACAACAACCCTGAAAGACAGCAAGTGAATTTATTAACTCCATTTTAAATCCAAGGAAACTAAAGCTTAAAGACAGTAACTTGCCCAGGGTCATATAGGTGGGAAATGTCAGAAACATTGTTGGAGCCAGCTCTTCTAACTAAATCCATTATTACTTCCACTAACCCCAAAAGAAGAAGGAATATTTATTATATGATTCAGAAGGTTTAGGAATAGCTCTCTCCTGGACATCTCAACCAGTGAGACCTCATTAGAAAATCATTCCTATGTATCTTAAAGATTTTTCTGGGTTCAAGATTCTTCTGTGAGAGAAAGAGAAAGAGAAAATATTTAATAAGAGTTCTTATTAATATAGGTTAACATATTATAGGTTGTATATATATATATATATAATAGGTTAATAATAATAATAGGTTCTACCCCTATCTCAATCAATCAATCAATAAACAGACTAAACTAGATATAAAGGAATTTTCCCATAACCACAATACACAATAAGGCAAGCCCTTAATCAATCAGGACTGGTAGGGCTTTTGGCCATTGGGTGAAAGGCATATGATGTCACCCAGGTAATATCTTATGATAAATTGAAAAGATCAAACCAAGGCTCTTAGATTACATATAAAAAGAGCAAGTAGTCCATTGCTTAGTTGAATTCGGCATCCAAGGAGTCTAGTGGCTGAAAAATTCCGATTACAGTAGCATAGTTTGAGCCAAGCTCCAGAGAGAAAATTCTTCTTGGAAGGAGAAGAGTTTCTCTCTTCCCTTTCCTAGTTGAGCATATTATTCAAGAGACTGGACCAGAAGAAGATCATGCAGCCAGCTAGAAGCTAGGAGGGGCATACTTTGGACAAGCATGAATGCAGAAAAATCACCACTCAAGGAAAGAAATGGCTTCGTGGAGTGTGACTCCTTGTAACTAAAAATAAAATGCTTTCCATATACTCAAAATAGGATTTCCAATCACCAGGAGTTGAGAGTTTGCCTTTCGACCTTATATGTTCTTTATGTGTGTACCTCATTACTATTGAACCCTAAGTTTAAAGCTTCTCTTCATCAGATTCTGCCTATATTTGTGGGAGAATGGCCCAGGGCCATGAGGAAGGGGTGTGGGCCAGGGTTATTCTCTTTCACTCATTCTTACTCAACCATCTTAGTAAACACCTAAGTATAAATATCAATTAAAAACAATTTGAAGCTATCAGCTTATTCTCAATGGGAAACACACTGATGGGGACTTGTGAGCAATAGAACTACAACTGATGGTAGTAGTCAGCTTCCCTCTGGAGATGCCAACATGTAAGTTCAAGTGGGAGTTGGGGAATGAGCCCAGAGAGGATAATAGACCTTTTATAAGAACAGCTTAAAACCAGAAACTTTAGGACTAGAAAGAATCATTAAGATCATCTAGTTCAATTCCTTCATTTTATAGAGGAGGAAATAGATCCAGAGGAAGGAAATTATTAACCTAAGGTCTCTTTGCTTAAATATTATCCATTCACACCTTAGTGAGAATCAACCCGCTGAAGGAATGGGACACAAAATGGGCATCTGATACCTTTGGCATAGGAGATTCAAGAGAACATCTAGAAGGAAAGAAGAACTAAGAAACGGAAGAAAATATGGCCTCAGTGATGCATTTTGTAGATTTTACAGTATTATCCAGCTTCAAAAAGCTTCTTTTTTGTTAGCATTATCATTCATTCTTGATCAGTTCACTTAACTTGTCCCAAATCCCCACATAGCCAAAGTGTGCTATTTAAGAAATTGACCCTGAGATTAATTAATATGTAAATTCTTTTCATCCATTTTATTCTTGGAAAGGACAGGATGACTCTCTCCCTCCCAGCACAGACACTTCATCCTCCTTCCTTCTCTTCCCCATGTTCCCTGGTTGCTGTCCAACATGGTGCAGAGGGCCAAGCTACTCCCAAGGGAGATATAGGCTATGAACTTGCTCATGTTATTGATTCACCATGTGAATCTCAATGAGGATCTGCCATCATCAAAGACAAATATTTACTGAGGACCTACAGTTTGTAGGGCTCTGGGAACACACTGAGTTCTGAGATACTTTTCTTGCTCTCAGGAGAATTGCATAAAGCTTGTTAGGACAGTGGTAGGCACTTAATAAATGTTTATTGACTGCTTGACTAGATGGGGACACAGGACATAAACCTATGTAACACTAGCTTCAATAGCTTCTCCCACAGAGAAGAATATTATTACTATATCTTTAAGACGTTATCATCTTGAGGTACTGGCAGTTTAGCTGTCATTTTGGAGAGACTGTTAACATTGGTGGCTCAAGAAGACCTGTAAGAAGACAGAAAGAAAGAGGATAAAATGAATTTCTTTTTTGGGTGAGAATTGTTTTAACACATCTTTCAAAGAAAATGAAAAGAGTCCTTGGGAAGGTAATTGAATTCATATCCTGAGTTGTGGGGTTTTCCTTAATGGACTTCCCTGACCAGCAGGGTCCCACAAAGGAAGGGGCTCACCTTTGTGATGGGACCCGAGGAGAGGTAGGAACCGAGAACCAGGGTGGAAATGAAAGACAGGGACAAATCAGTGATTGGATAGGGCAGGCATCCCCTATGATTTTCCTTAAGGCGGAAAATGAGGATAATGGAATACAAGGTGGTTGAGGAGATTAAGATAGAGAATGAAGGCCGAGATGGTTACAGCCTCGGGGAAGGAGAAGGTCAAGAAGAGAGAGACATAGTCATAGAGGAGCCCAGTGGAGCTCCATGGAAGGGAGAAAGGCCAAGAGGAAGTTCATGGGATTGCCTCTGAATTTATTCATGTCCTGCTTGGGCGGTACTCCCAAGGACGTAGTAACCACATCACAAAGTATAGACAATTAAGATTGGGTGGCAAGGTAGAGGGAACACCTTTGGGCGTGTAGGACATAACCACGCTTTCCCGGGCAAGTCTCCGAACATGTTAATGGACTTGTGTTGGGCAATACGTCTCGTGATCAGGTCAAGGTTACCTTCACAAAGCTTATCGGTAAAGCCTCATGCTTGGAGACACAGTAGTAATACAGTCATCTATATTTCATAGATGTGAATATGCTTGGGATGCTACACTGAGTGGACTGAATGGTGGGACCATTGTTCCAGAATTGAGGACAAGCTCTTTGTAGTTGTGGGAATGATCAGAAGTGATTCCAGCTGTGTTCTGTCCTACAGCTAAAATATTGTTAATAATTATTTATGTCTTTGTTATTATTAGATACATCACTAATAAACTGATATTTATGCAAACATAAGAGATTAGGGGTTTACATATGTATAAATATATATGTGTATATATAATATGCTTATATTGTGTGAATATTAAAATATATTTGCATATATTATATATAGATATTGCCTATATCTTTATACCTATAATAACATATATACATATATAAGTATACATATACACACAGAAGAGAGATAGAGGCACAGAGATATTTTTCCAGATTATTAAATATGAAATATTTAATATTAAAATTAAACTATATTGAATAAACTTGGGTAGAGCTTGCAGCTAATTGACTAATTGGAAAGGTTGGAATTTTAGTAATTAATAAAATATCCAAGCAGATCCCTGGATTACTTTGGAATTCAGGGTGGCAAGTAGCAATATAGTAATGAGCAAGAAGCAAGCAAAATGAAAACCCCATGTAGGCTACAGGATACATTGTCAATGCCAAGACTGCTAAAATAAAACAGATAAGGAAGAAAAAGAATAAGCATTTTTATAGCATCTACTATGTGCCAGACACTGGACTGAGTACCTTTACAAACATTTTGTCAGTTAGCTTTGAGATAGATTCCATTATTATACCCATTTTATAATTGAGGAAACTGAGGCAAACAAAGATTAAGTAATAATAATAATAATAAGTAGCACATATACAGCTCCTATTATGTCCTAGGCACTGTGCTAAGTGCTTTATAATACATTATCACAACAAGCTTGGGAGGCTAGTATTATTATTATCCCATTTTACAGAGGAGGAAACTGAGGCAAATGGAGTAAAGTGATTTGATCAGGGTCACACAGCTAGTTAGTGTCTATGGTTAGATCTTCTGGACTCTAAGCCCAGTGCTGTATTCTCTGCAGCATTAGTTGCCTATATTGAAAACAAACTCCCAACCAATACAATATGACAAGACCCTGATTAGAGTGGCAGAGGTTAAGTTCTGGCACTCACATGGCAGTAAGGTGGGCAAGATTGGGGATGACCAGGACTGAAGACAAGAGAGACCCACCAGCAAGGGAACAAGCAACCTAACAATATTACTATCTGAATATACTGTTCTGTGGCTGTGATCACATTCAGAGAAAGCACAGCAGACCAGAACCAGTTGGATTCATCAACCCAAGGCAGGGCAAAATGCAATAAATATATGCTGCCTCTTAAAGAAGATGAACCCTAGGGGCAGCTAGTAGCACCAGGCCCTGGGTTCAAATGTAACCTTAGACACTTTATAGGTGTGTGACTCTAGGCAAGTCACTTAACCCCCACTGCCAAGCCCTTACTGCTCTTCTGTCTTAGAATTGATAGTAAGAGGGAGAGTAAGGGTTAAAAAAAACCTGACCCCTGAGAGACATAGGCTAAATCATACAGTCAATGCCCCCCAACCCTTGTACTCTCTGAATGGATCATGATCATAGGGTCTTAGATGTAGAGCTGAAAGGAACCTTAATGGTATAACCCAAGTCTCCTCATTTTACAGACATAGAAACCAAGTCCCAGAGACATCCTAGGGGACCCCTCCCAATTCACATGGGTATTTGGTGTCAGATCCTGAGTCTTTGCTCCTACGTTATGATCCCTGTTTCCATATTTTCTCTTGGATTTAGGGCTCTTTAAAGAAACTAGATTAGCAAGCTGGCATGGCCTTTTGGTCTCTAGGGTTATAGACTAAGAGCTGAAAGGAACCCTAGAGACTATCTAGATCAACCTACTTATTTCACAAATGAACAATTGAGACACTTGCCTAAGGTCATACAAGTTGTGCCAAAGGCAGGATGGGAAATCACACCTTCTGACTCCCAGTCCAGGGCTGTTGCTGTACTTTCATGCTACTTCTACTTAATTTGACTCTAATTTGGATTCTCTTCCCTTCCTCTAGTAGGACTGCCTACTATTCCCCCTTGATGCTCCCTCCATGCGCTATCATCACTCATTCATTACCCACAACCGCTGGTCAAAGGTAGAAAAGGCAGGAGTTTGACAGTTGGTAACAGATGGAAATCCAAAAACAAGAAGAGGCAGAGAGCTGTCTCCCAGGAGGCATGCAGCAGGGGGGCACCAGAGAAGACTGAAAGCAGATACCAAGGACAGATCCAGGCTGTGGAGCTCCTACCACATAGAGCTGGGGTTTGTAGACAGGAGTATGGACCCTCACTGTTGACATTTACTACTTAGATGATTTGAGCAAATCACTTGTTGGGTCTCAGGCACTGTAAAAGTATGAAGTTCTATTAGATGGCTTTTGGGGAAACCCTTTGAGTTCTAAAGTCTTTTAACTTTTAGTACCTGAAAAATTGGCAAGAGGGAGAGGGCATTTCAGACAAAGGGAGTGACAAAAACAAAGACAGAGAGTTACTTCCCTAGGTGGCTAAGTGGATAAAGAGCCAGGCCTGGAAGCAGGAGATCCTGGTTTCAAAAATGACCTCAGACACATCCTAGCTATCTATGTTGACCTTGAGCAAGTCACTTAACTCCAATTGTCTAGTTTTTGCTGCTGTTCTGTCTTGGAACTGATACTTGTTGATTCTAAGACAGAAGGTAAGAGTTTAAGAATAACAGACAGAAGAAGTAAGATATTTGGGGGGAACAAGTATTTATTAATACCATTATATGTCAGACACATTACAAATATCTTGTTTTATTCTCACAACAATCCCAGGAAGTAGTTATTATATTATCATCATCATCATCATTTGACAGACGAGGAAACTGAGCAGACAACAATTAAATAACTTTGCCACACAATAACTTTCAGAAAATATCTGAAGTGAATTTGAACTCAGGTCTTCTTGACTCCAGGTCCAGTGCTCTATCCTCTTCCCCAACCACCTGCCTGTACCTCCCTGTATCCCTGTCGGTTTCCCATCAGCAAAGTAGGGCTAGCAAGATACTTACCTTGAAAAGCTAATGTAAGTAACATCTAATGCAAATTAGATGACACAAATGTTTTATAAACCCCGAGGTCTATAAATAATGCTCAATAATGAATAATATCAAACAATAATCCTCAAATGACTTCTGCCTAGATAACGAACTAGGACCTAGAAAAAATGAGCAAACCTCAGTCCTAAAATCCCAGGCTTAGCAGCCTCACCTGTCTCCAGCCTCTCCATCAGCCAAGATCTTCACCCAGCTGAGGTTTGTAGGGAACAGCTTCCAAAACCCAAACTGAAAAGACCCAGGTTATCATAGCAAGCAATATACTTAGCAGCCTGCATAAAGATAAGCTCTGGGTCTGTGCTAGCAAGTTGGCAAAGGAAAAATACATCCTCGATTTAAAAAAAAAAAATCAGCCTGAAGCCCAATCACAGACACAGGAGACACTTCCATTTGCCCTTGGCCCGAAATATCCCCTAAACCAAGGATACCAGGCTCTGGGGAATGCCTGATAAGAAATGCAGACAGATGTGTGGGGATAAAAGAAAGGAGTTTCAAGCTGTCTTTAATTGTTAATTACTTCTTGGACATTAAAAGAACCTCAAGATTATCTCTTAGTAGATGCTCGATTTTCTTCAGAAACAGAGTTCTGGTCTAAGGCCAGGCTGGACCAGTGAAACTATAGGATTAATATTCTGCTGCGTTCATTTAGACCAGTGCTGGTGAAATATTGGCACGAGTGCCCAGCTGGCACCCCTTGCCCCTCTGTCCAGTCACCCAAAGTGAGCACTTCCTCTCTGTGCTGTCTGGGGTAATTTAGGGGAACTCACAGGCAGCTTGAAGTTGCAGGTGGGCACATGAACTTGAAAACCTTCACCAGTGCTGATGCTATTTGTGAGAAGATAATGGAAGAGTCCCAGCAGATCATGACCAAGCTCTAAGGGGTAGGAATGAAGGGAAATCAGGTATCCAGGGCAGGAGCCAGCATTCCCTGAGGACACTTCCAGCCTTTTGATTGTGTGTATGCTGCTCTGGATCCTAACTCCATCCACTGGTGAAGAAATGGCAAACCACTGCAGTATCTTTGCCAAGAAAACCCCATGGACAGTATGGCCTACAGGGTCACAAAAACTTGGACATGACTGAACAATAATAATTATGCTAGGTCTTAATGATCTCCTTATTGAGTAATTGGAATACAGTTTTGAAAAAGCCCTTGCCCTAAGCTCCCCAGTAGGCTCTACTTAAAGCAAGAATCTCCATTTGTAGTCTGCTGAAGTCTTGAACTCCTCAGAATGTTATTAAATCTATAAAATGAAATACAAAAGACTTCAAAAGAAATTAGTAATGGAAAAAACCCAGTTTTTAAAACCCTTACCTTCTGTGTTAGAATCAATATTGTGTATGGTATCAAGGCAGAAGAATGATAAGGGCTAGGTAATGGTGATTAAATGACTTGCCCAGGGTCACACAGCTAGGAAGTGTCTGAGGTAAGATTTGAACCCAGACCTGGCTCTCTTATCCACTTATCTGCTACAATAGTTTCAATTAATTTTTTTTTCATGAACCACTAGATTAAATATTCTTGACCTAGAGGGAAAAGGCCAATTCAGAATTTGGAGAGTGTAAGAGAGTAGTGGGAATGCTTGAGAGGGTCTATAAAAAGGTATCTTCATATTCTTCTGGCTCCTCTTTCCTTTTTGAGGTACAGTTCCAATCTTTTCTCCTTCCTGATCACTTCAATAGCCTTCTTGGACTACACTATCCCATCATGCTCTCTGATTTCTCTGAATTCTTATAATATTCACTGTCTATAGAGTAGTCGCATCATACTAGGCTGGATACCTAGCCTCCATCATATTGGAAACCCAGAAAACCTGAGTTCTAGTCCTGGTTCTGCTGCCACCTTCAGCTATGACTTTGGGGGAAAAAAAACATTTCTCCTTTCTAAAGCTCAGCTTCCCCTTCTGTCAATTGAAAGTAGATTCCATTGGAAAGAAACAATCTCCTTTTTTGTCTTTGTACCCCCAACACATGGAGTAAAGTTTGGCAATGGTTAGCACTTAATTTTTATTGATTTATAGGACTGGATAAGGTAGATGATTCCCAAAGTCTTTCCCAGCTCGAAGAGTCTGAGCTATTATCATCATTTGTCCCTACTATGCCTTTTGGTACTGTTGGAGGGGTGTGTGTGTGTGTGTGTGTGTGTGTGTGTTACACTTGATTCTCCCAGTAGAATATCAGCCTCTTAAGAACAAAGGGCCTCTATCTTTCCCCATGGAATAAATAACAAAATGAAAGAAATACAATAGACAAATATAAGGTAATCTGAGAGGGTGGGCAGTAATAGCTAGGGAGATTAGGAAAGGCTTCACTCAAAAGATAAGGGGGAGGTACCTAAGTAATTCAGTGTCGAGAGACAGAAGGTCTTGGCTTCAAGTCTAGCATCAGATACTTCCTAGCTGTATGATCCTGGGTAAGTCACTCATCCTCCATTAATTAGCCCCTTACCTTTTTTTGCCTTAAAACAATACACAGTATTGATTCTAAGAAAGAAGATAAGGGTTTTTTAAACAATAAAATAAAATATGAAGGAAAGAGAATAATCATTTATAATGCATCTATAATTGTGTGCCAGGCACTGTATAATAACTCATATAAATCAAGTAGGTAATGTTAGTATTCCAATTTTATAAATGAGAAAACTGAGATAAACAGAGTGACTTGTCCAGGGTTAAACAGCTAGTAAGGATCTGTGGCAGGATTTAAACTCAGACCTCCATGATTCCAGGCTTAGGGCTCTATCCCCTGCAACAGTTCAGATGCACAGAAATAGTCATTGAGGAATATATTGAAAAAAGAAAGATGGAGGTGAAAAGGGATTATATTCCAGGCATGAAGGATGGGTGGCCATTAGCAAGGAACAGAGAATGGAGAAGAACAGAGAATTTACATGGAATTGGTAATATCTAACAAAATCAATAAAAATGTTTAAAAAAAAAACAAGAGAGAGAAGACCAATCTGGCTCTATCATAGAATATAGGGGAAAAAATAATATTCAACAAGACTGGAAACATAGATTGAGGGCACTTTGCCAAAGGCTTTAAAAGTCAAACAGGGATTTATGTTTGATTTTAGAAACAACTGGGAGCTTATTGAGTGACACAGTTAAAACTCTGCATAAAGAAAATTACTGTGGCCATTGTACGAAAGATGGATTGCAGTGGGGAAAGACTTAAAGCAGAGAGACTGATCACAATATGCCAAGAAGATCAGGCCAAGAACATTAACCAATTTACCAGTCTAGAATCAAAGAATTATAGGATCTAAAATAGAAGGATTCTATAGATCTGTAACAGCATAAATGATACTTAATCACTCAAGGATTTCTGGAAGTCATGTGTTTTTCCAACCCTACTCAAGGATAAGGAGTTTCAGCTGGTGCTGATGCTGCTAGCAATCTGGACCGGAACACAGGAACCGGAACACAGGAACCTCATGACATGGGCCAAATTTGTCAGTAGTACACTAAGCCTATATTTTCCAGAGATTATCTAGTCCATCCCCCCATCACTTACAAATAAGGAAACAAGCCCCAGAGAGGCGAAATGTTGCTGTGCAGTCTTTTTAGTTGTGTCCAACTCTTTGTGACTCCATATGGGATTTTCTTGGCAAAGATTCTAGAATGGTTTGCCATTTCCTTCTCATTTTATAAATGAGGAAACTGAGGCAAACAGATTTAAATGATTTGTCCAGGGTCAAGCAACTAGTAAGCATCTGAGGTCAGATTTGAATTCGTAGAGATGAGTCTACCTGATTCCAATCCTGGCACTCTACTGTACAAACTAAAGGAAAATGATTCGGTCTCAAAAATAGTTAAGTAACAAATCTGTGACTCCCAGCCCAAATCCTCAGACTCTAGATACAGTGTTTATCCCACTATAAATACCAAGCTAAAGAAATGGATTTCTAATTATGGCTTCTCACAAGCCAGTGAGCCATGCCTGAGAGTCTGGGGTCTGGGGTTTGTTTGTTTGTTTAGTGAAGTGAGGCAGACAATGGGTGAGGGTCATATTATCTTCCCAGCAACTCATCATAGCATGAAAGTGATTCCTACTAAGCCTATTGTTGAGGTCAGCCCTATACCAACAATCTAAGGATCACTGAGGCCAGGGATTGAAATCAGAATCCTATTTTATCTAAGCCAATATATAACTTAATGAGAAGCACAGGAAACAAAGTGTCAAGTTCTCATTCAGATGATCAATGAAGATATAAATCCTGAAGGTCCTTCTAGGTGACCTCTCTGTCTCCATGGACTGATTTACTGGACTGGGAGTCAGGAGACCCAGATTCTAATCCTAACTCCATTACTAACTAGATTTCTGACCTTGGGAAAGTGGCAATTACTCTGAGCCTTTATTTTCTCCTCTGCAAAATAAGAAGATTGCCCATCAACTAAAGATCACTTGAGCCTCTTCAGCTTGTTATTCTAAGTGCTTGGTATTTGAAGATAGATTAATTGTATTTTTGAAATAGAAAAATATTGGTCCCCCAAATTCAAGAATTTGTTAAGTAATGCCTGGGCAACACATTATATTATATTATATTATATTATATTATATTATATTATATTATATTATATTATATTATATTATATTATATTATATTATATTATATTATATTATATATTATATTATATTATATTATATTATATTATATTATATTATATTATATTATATTATATTATATTATATTATATTATATTATATTATATTATATTATGTTATATTATGTTATGTTATGTTATATTATGTTATGTTATATTATGTTATGTTATGTCATATCATATTTATTATATTATATTTATTATGTTATGTTATGTTATGTTATGTTATGTTATGTTATGTTATGTTATGTTATGTTATAATATTTATAAATATTAGGTGCTGGGGGAATACAATGACAAAGCCAGATACAGTTCTTTTCCTCAAAGAGTCTAGTTTCAACTGTGTATCTTTGGAATTGTGATCTTGTGTTTTGAGATCTCCAATCAATCAAAATGTATTAACTGCCTACTATGTGCAAGGCACTGAGCCTAGCACTCCTCTGTCAGAATGGCAAGATTTGAGAGTTGGGAAGGACCAGCTCCATCTCTTTAGAGATGAGAGAGAGGTTAAGTAGCTTCCAATATAAGCATCAGCTAATATAAAATGTGGTTAAACCACAATTATCTCACTGCCCAGAAGGAGGCAACCAGGACTTGCCCCTTTGCTGTTGTGGTGAATGGTTTGTAACCAGCCTTCTTCTCAGCTCCTCACTCGTGCCTGCCCATAGCTGCAGTATCTGGATATTGCTATCTACCCAATGTACTAAAGGGACTGGCAATCCCCATTTGTGGGGTCTCTCTCTATTCCAGGACATCAGCAGAGACAGCCAGAAGTAGCTCAGATCTCTCAGAGTCCATTCACAAATGGGTCTAATGGCACCATCGTCCCTGCTGAGAAAGGTCTTTCTGTTAAGCCATTGGGATGGGCCAATAGCTAAAGGGCTGTAGAGAAGATACGTGGAGAATGTTATAAACCGACAGACCCCAAGGAACCCAGTGAAGTGAGATGGATGGAGCCCAACTCACCTGTAGGAAATAATAAAAGCAGCCTGTCTCTTTGTTGTCCTTGTACCATTGATAACCCTTCCCAGAAGATCTGTTTTTAACAAAATATAGCATAAAGACCATTGGCGTGAGAGTCAAGAAACCTGGTTGAGATCTGGTTTTGTCTGTAACTGGCTTCATGACCAGGAAGAAGCCACGTCTCTTCTCTGAGACTCAGTCATCTTATCTCTAAAATGAAGCTGTTAGCAGTAACAGCAATAATGTACAACAATCAACTGCAAATGACCTACCTATTATCAGCAATGCAATCCAAGACAAATCCAAGGAACTCAAGATGGAAAAGGCTATCCACCACCAAAGAAGGAACTGATGAAGTCTGAAGACAGACTGAGGCATGCCATTCTTCCCTTTATTATATTTATGAGACATTCACTAGTATAAGTGATATGGATCTTCTTTTATAACATGATGAACAAGGAAATAGGCATTGCATAGCAGCACGGGTAAAACCTGTATCATATTACTTGCTGTCTCAGAAAGGAAGGAGTAGAGGGAAAGAGGGAGAGTCTATGGATCACAAGATGTCAGAAAACAATGATTAACATTGTATCTACATATAATCTGGAAAAAATATAAGATAAAATAAAATAAAAGTATTTGCTTTTAAGGTCCTTTCCAGATCTGTGGACACAAGGAGTCAGGAGAGCTCATTCTAGTACCAACTCTTCCACTATCTGGCTTTATGACTCTTGTCTAAACACTCAAAAACACTGTTTTGGTCCCAGTTTCTTCTTCTGTACAATGAAGTGGTCTGATTTTCCATCAGTAAGTATTTATTATTATTATTAGATTTATCATTTATCAAGTACTTAGACTAAAAGAGGCAAAAGTAAGATAGTTTCTGCCCTCAGGGAGCTCATAGTCTACCTTCAGAGGCAATATTTACAGGTATCTGTAATATATATATATATATATATATATATATATATATATATATATATATATATATAAAGAGATGCTAGGTGATTTGGGAGGAGGGGAGAGGCATTTGAAGCTGGGGGAATCAGGAAAAGCCTCATCTAAAAGGTGGTACTTAAGTTGAACTCTGAAAGAAATTAGGGGTTCTAAGTAGCAAAGGGAAGTGCCTTCCATTCTAGCTCTCTATTCTTTTCTGATAAAATAAGTCAGGACACCTGGACCTCCACCTGTGTAAATTTAACCTCTCTGGGCCTGAGTTTTGACATCTATAATGTGAAGGGGTTGGGCTAGATGGCCCTGGGGTCTCCTTCAACTAGAGGTCATTGAGTCATTGGTTCTTTCAACACTTAACCTCAGTTTATTTTTCTGTAAAAAGAAGAGCTTGGACTCAATGTTCTCTAAGCTCCCTTCCAGTTCTGACAGCCTCTGGTTCTGTGTGACTCAGAACTAATGGCAAACAAGATTCAGGTGTTTCGTTTCTTCCCTCCTCTGAACTCCTGTAGCAATTGTTGTCTGTGTAATTAATTTGGCAATTAATCATGTGCTGCTGTGTGACAGCTCTTCTATTGTTGTCTGGAACCATTATTTAAATCTTTTCATGCTATTTAACTTCCCGTGTGTTTGTGTCACACATCATAAAAAATAGGGGAGATGTTACAGATTTGGTGCAGTTCTCTTTTTTGGGAAGGAAGGAAACTGAGGTCCAGACAGTTTAAATGATTTATTCAAGGTTCCACATTTAGTAACTAGCAGTCCTGGAAGTTGAACTATAAACCATTAACTCTAAATCCATTAAGGAAGAAAGAGGTTCCCAACTAGACTGTAAGTATAAGGAGGGAAGCAATCCTGCTTTTGACTTCTTTATTTTCCATAATGCCAAAAACAGAGCTTAAAAAAAACCCCAGGGGGCAGCTGGGTGGCTCAGTGGATTGAGAGTCAGGTCTAGAGATGGGAGGTCCTAGGTTCAAATATGACCTCAGACACTTCCCAGCTGTGTGACCCTGGGCAAGTCACTTGACCCTCATTGCCTAGCCCTTACCACTCTTCCGCCTTGGAGCCAATACACAGTATTGACTCCAAGATGGAAGGTAAAAAAAAAAAACCAAGTATATTGGATGTTTCAAAAGTCTTAATAGCAGTTCTAAGCTATTAAAGCTTAAAAGAAAAATATATCCTTGAATTAAAAAAAAAAATCAACCTTAAGCTTTACTACTTTCTATGATTAGCCAGATTTATTTGCTAGCTTCTCTGTTTAGATCCTTCCTTAACCATAGGTACTCCCTACAAAATTTGTCACTGCCACCACTTATTCCTGTTTCCTATGGGTATCACTCCTTCCACTGGTGGTTTGGTAATCCCTAAGGGAATAGTCCCCAAAGTATATGGGAGGTGACAGGTGGCTCAATGGACTAAGCACCAGGCCCAGAGATGGGAGGTCATGGATTAAATCTGGCCTCAAATAATTTCTAGCTATGTGACCCTGGGCAAGTCACTTAACCCCCATTGCCTAGCCCTTACCACTCTCCTGCCTTAGAAACAATACAAAGTATTGATTCTAAGATGGAAAGTAAGGATTTTTAAATAAATAAATTGTATAGGAGAATCTTTCTTTTTAATTTATGTATTATTATTTAATTAAATGCCACATTTTACATTAGTACATCACATAGACAATCGGGAAAAGAAACACATTGGTTGGGGCTCATACACTATGATTCTGAGTGGATGTTGACCCACAACGTCCCTTAAACTAGGCATAGCTACAATTACAATGACACAAATAATATTAATAATGTCTCATGTAAGAGTCTGGTGATGTATAAATACTTCCATCTTTCAAAGTTCAATTATTTTGTTGTGTAAAGTTGCCCAGTGATATAAATTACAATCCCTCTATGACTTAGTACAAGGTCTCCAAATTTTTCTCTGGCAAAAAATTAATCAGCGTCCAGGACAGACTTTTACTGAGCATTTATTTAAAGCCTTTCCCGTCTGGTAGAAATTGCTAGGATTTGTTTCCCACAAGTTTAGCCTTTGAGAACCTCGGATCACTTCCACCCCAAGACAGGCTTTGGACTAGGACTTCAGGAGAGGAAAAGCAGTGCCATCATTATCACTAAGTCATTAACAAGTAATAAGTTGCTGCCAATTTAATGGCATCATTACTACTAAGTAGAAAGTTGCTGCCACCTTCCTTACTAAAAGCCTGTGGCTTTGGGGAATGAAGCGGTAGTTCCATGATGCAGGAAACCCATGGGGGGAGGAGGGGGGGATGAAATGGAACCTAGAAGTCACCTAGTGGCAAATCTTCCCTTACTCCCGTCCTGAGTCCACAGAACCAGCCTTAGAACCTACCGTGTTAGTGCTACTAGAGATCTTAGAACACAGAGTGCCAAATCTTAGAAGAGAATGTAGAATGTTAGAGCTAGAAAAGGAACTGCGAGTATAGAATGTCAGAACTGAGGGGGACTCCCTTTGGCACATCT
Organism: Monodelphis domestica; assembly: GCF_027887165.1. Classification (NCBI taxonomy): domain Eukaryota; kingdom Metazoa; phylum Chordata; class Mammalia; order Didelphimorphia; family Didelphidae; genus Monodelphis; species Monodelphis domestica. Next base: position 57,880,030 of record NC_077233.1, on the reverse strand, counting down.
AATGTTAGAGCTGTCAGGGACCATAAAAGAGAAGATACTGGCAATAGACAGTAGCTTAGAACAGAGAAAGGAAGAGCTGGATGGGGCATGAGTGGGGCTGGAATCATGAACCACAAGCTAAGTGCGGTGCAATCTGGTGCCTCCCCTTGAGTTGCTTCCAAGCTCCTGCCTTTCCTCCCTCCTCTTTACTGTGGTTTTATTACTGCTGTGGAGGCAACTGGATTTCCTCTTTAATTTTTCACAGCCCAGCTGGGTTTGGCACTGAGCTACCCAAGGAAAGTAAGGGAGGCCAGTACAGTACATCCTCATTAATATAACCTAAATTCTATTCACTGATCTCTCCCCAGTCGACCTGTACCCTGCTGTGCTTTGGTTCTGTGGAGCTAGGACATGATCGCCAATGACAGTCTTTCACTGCCCTCTACTGTGCCAAAGCTATAGCTAAAAGTGAAAAGTTATGATTCCTTCAGATAAGAGATGTCGAGTCAACAGAAGAGCAATGCACTGGCAAGCAAAAGATCTGGGTTCTAATCCTGGTTCTGCCAATTATCGGTCCATTTGCTGATGAATTAAATTCTTCTTCAACTTAGCTTCTTCATTCATAGATAACAGTGTATAGAAATATAGATAAATATTTAAATTTCTATAAATATAATGTTATATATATAACATAGATATGATATCCTTATATGTGTTTATATTTGATATATAACTATATAGTATATTTAAAATATGTATATATTATAACACTATATATAATATATTTCATTATATAGTATATACATATTTAGTACATGTAATATATAGTAAATAGGCTATATAAAGTAAACATACTATATGAAATTAAATATGTAATGCATTTAACTATTTAGTAAATATACCATATAAAGTAAACATACTATATATATATAAATATATAGTACATATAATGTATTATAAATATTATGTATATAATAAATATACTATGTACAGTATGTAATTATATTTTATATATAACATATAAATATGTATAATTACATTCCATATATGATATGTAGGTGTATATATTATTATAGCATATATAGTTATAGATACATGTTATGTATCTATAACTATATACTATATATAATAAATGTATATATAGTTATATACCATGTTATTATCATAACAATTATGAATTAGTAGTACTTTCATGATCACCACAAAAGTTGGCAAAAAAATATTGACAACTACTGACCTATATATTAAAATTGCCTTCTCTACAAAATCTCTATAACAACGGTCCATGTATGAACTGAGGTATCCTTGATGAAAGAGAGACAGAGCAAAGAGAAAGGAAGAGAGACAGAGACAGAGACAGCGACAGATACACACACATCACCTATCTATTTGCTGAAGTTTTTTGCCAGTATCATAGAAGATATTTCTCACAGAATTCAAATAGAAGAGAAATTCTTTGTCCAGGGTAAGGTTCTCCGAATGATCCTATTTGCAGCTGGCATAGTGCTCATTGAAAAGAGCCTCAGAACACTGCTTACCTCTTACCTTTCCTTTACTCCTTTGCCTGATAACCTACCTTTGAGGTTGATGCTATTATTACTCCCATGTGACAGATGAGGAAACTATCTTAAGAAGTTCAATTATTTGCCCAGGGTGACTGATAAATGTGCCAGAGTCTAGATCTGAACCAAGGATTTCCTGACTCCAAGTTCTGTGGACTTTTCCCTACTACATGTAGCTTCTATAAGATAAGAAATGGAAAACCATGGTGCTTTAGTTAGAGGATCAGAGGGCCATATCTAAGAGAGATATTAGAGGCTAATGTAATGTTGTGGAGGAGAGAAAATGGAAAAGTCTGCAGCAGAGCTGGAGAAGCCAGGACTGCAGAAACTGCCAATCAAGGAAGGACATTCTATTTAGAATGGGGACCAGGAAGGACCCTTGAAAAAGGAGGAGACAAACTGAAAAACTGCCCTTGAGACAGAAAGGAGAAAAGACAGAAAGTCTTGCTCTCTGGTTTCTATATACTATACTACAGTAACTGAATCTTCAAGACCTGTTGACCATTTTCCCAAATCTGAACTATATTCCAACATCCTCCAATTTAGGAGTTGATTTAGGATTAGGGAAACCCCAAGCCCTCTCTCCCTTCAACTTCTTTACCTTTTCCCTTCTTCCAAATAAACCCCCTTACTTAAACTTAGAAAAGAGAGAGAGTACTTTGTTTGATATACCAAAATACTCACTTTGAGCTGATTTCAGTGCTACTAACAGAAGAACTAAGGGAAGAGGGAGGAGGGACCAGGATGGAGAAAAAGGGAGGGAACAGGGAGGAGGGAGGAGATTGGCAGATCTGATCTTGCAATTATCATCTCTCACTTAAAATAATCCCCTGATACACTGCTTGGCCCACCTCCCTCATTCTAGAGAGCTGAAACAAAGAACCTAGGTCCTCTGACTATAAATCCAGCATTCTTTACATGGCACATGTTGCTTCCCAGCCAGTTCTATCCACAAGAAAATTTAAAATAACCAGTGAAAGATTCAGGTGTATTGAATAGATGTTCTTTGCTGGAGTCAGAAAGACATGCACACAGAACCCACTAAATGAGATCCTGAGCTGCTTAAGGTCCTAATGTTTGCTCTCCTGTAAAATGTATCAGGTCCTGGCCAGTTCTAAAATTAAATGGTCTATGATCTTGCACAATATCTGCATTGTGGTTCTTTGGGTTGTTTCAATGACTGATCCTGGTTACCATAGAGTATATTAGGTTGCAGGCCATAGGGCTACACAGCCCATATGACTCCCTATTTCAACAGATTGATAGGGTTTTGTCAAGACAATTCAGCCGATGTCAATGCTGCTAAAGGAAAGGCTTGCCTGTTGAATTTGGAGTTTCCACCAAACATGATTGCTCTAACAGAAAGGGCAAATTAGAACTCCTCATATAAAGAAGGAGTGCGACTTGGTAGATGAGTCCCATAACTGAAATGTGACTCAAAAGAAAGAAAAGAAAGATGGAGGAGTAAGTTGTAAATTAATATATACTCATATAAGGAATTCAGGAATCAGAATAGGAAAAGATGGTAAAAAACACCTGGAAAAATTCATTGGAGGCAGACACAGAAGCAATAACTTCATTGGAATATTATGCAGAATACCTAGACAGACAAAAGAAATAGATGAGAAATTGAGAAAAAAAATCACAAACCCGAAGTAAAAGCATGATATGGGAAAAAAAAAGTAAAATAAGAAATGCTGCAATGCCCAAGGGGCTATAAAACTGTGCATACCCTTTTTTTCACTACTGGGTCTGAATCCTAAAGAGATCAAAGAAAAGGGAAAAAGACCCATATATACAAAAACATTTAGAGCAGTTCTTTTTGTGGTGGCAAATAATTGGAAATTGAGAGGATACTCACTAATTGTGAAATAATTGAACAGCTTGTCATATATGATTGTGATAGAATACTGTTGTGCTTTAAAAAATGATGAAGGGGATGGCTTCAGAAAAATCCAAGAAAACTTATATGGACTGATTCAAAGTGAAGTAAGTAAAACTAGGAAAACATTGTACAAAGTAACAGCAATATTGTAACAATAATCAACTATTGACAATTTACCTACTTTGGTCAATACAATGATCCACAATAAATTCAAAAGACTCATAATGAAAAATTCTATACAACACCAGAGAAAGAATTAATGAACTCAGGGTACAGATTGAAATCCATATTTTGTCACTTTCTTTTTCTTGCCTTTTTTTTTGTAATATCACTAATGTGGAAACATTCTGCATGGTTTCATATCTGTACTGGGTACCATTTTTCTTCCTTTCTCAATGATTGTGGCATAAGAATGATACCTAGGAGGTTTCATGTCACTTTGGGGAGCTCTTCATGGGTTTCCATAGGGTTGTGATTTAAAAGAAGGTAACTGCATAAAATCACAATTAATACAATAACAGTCCCTTTTACAAATAAACAATATGGGAGGAGGCAGCTGGATAGCTCAGTGGATTGAGAGCCAGGCCCTGAGATGGGAGGTCCTCGGTTCAAATATGACCCCAAACACTTCCCAGCTATATGACCCTTGGCAAGTCACTTAACCTTTATTGCCCAGCCCTTACTTCTCTTCTGCCTTAGAACCAATACAGAGTATTGCTTCTAAGATGGAAGGTAAGGGTTTAAAAAAATAAAAATTAAAAAAAATTAAAAATATGCAGAGGTTTTAGGAGCTAAACAGATTTTTTTCACTTTCTCGTCCTAAGAAAATCCCTTTGTTTCTTTTCTTGCTTCATTCTTTCATCTGTCCCCTTCCAATTAATCCTTCCTTTCCCTTCCCAAATGCAGGAGATATCCACCTACAGGATTCTGCTTAACTTTATATCCATCTTTCATTCTCTATAGAGACAGGAAGTAACTCCCTATTTTGCCCAACTTCCTGATTCAGGACAAGCCCAAAATTGCCAGCTATAGTTTCCTGAAGGAACTTACCAAAGGATATTTGTCTATCTTGCTAATTGTCTGTCATTCATCTCTCTGTCTGACAAATATAACAGAAATATAAACGAGAAGAAAATTATAGCCTTGAAAAGTGTTAGAAAATGAGAATTTGATGGGCCTATGGAGAGTATTGAATGAGGATCTTAAAGAATATATTTATTTTTCATATTCACATGGAATTTATAAAGAAATTGATCATAGTCAAGGAATAAAAAAAGGCAGAAAGGAAGAAATTTTAAATATATTCTTTAGAGACTATAAGGAAATAAAAATGGTAATCAATAAAAGATATATGAACCAAAATATGTTTGCCAAATAAAGACGAAAACTTTATCCAAAATAATGAGTGGTTAAAAGACAAAATATTAGAAGTAACTTTAAATTGTTTTCAAGAAAAATGGAATTCTAAGTTAAAAAGCAATTGAACAAATGGGCAAATCATGTTTGGTTAGTTCCTCCTGAACCTCCATTTTAAGGAAAGGCCTAGGGCAACAATGTTCACTCCTACATTCTTCTCTGGGTGCCCCTCCTAATTCTTTAGCTTTTTTGGTCCATAGCCCAACCCTACCTCCCCCCTTTTCTGCTAGCTTTTATATGTTGTCTTCCCCCACTAGGATCTAAATTCATTGAAGGCAGGGATTGTCTTTCTTTTTGCTTCTATTATTCCCAGCACTTAGCATAGTGCCTAGCATTTAGTAAGCAGTTTATAAATGCTGGTGTTTATAGATTTGACAAAACAAAATCTTTTATTAAAAGGCCAATAAAATTGATAAACTATCAGCTAATGTTTTAAAGCCTTGAGAGGAAAAACCAAATGATGAAATCAAAATTCAGAAGGAGGAGTTGCCAATGAAAGGAAATAAAAGGAAATTAGAGACTACTATTCCAAATAATACATTAGCAGACTTGAAGCCAAATAAAATTGATGAATATCTGTAAAACCCATATAATGCTTTAAAAAAAAGAAATAGATGACCTAAACAACTTTATTTCATGAAACAAATAAGGGGAAAGATAACCTAAACCACCTTGATCTCAGAAAAATAAATAGTGCAGGCCATAAATGAACTCCCAGGAGAATGGAGGAAGAGGGAGATGGCTACCTATAGGCTTATACAGATTTAGAATTGAGTACCAGGGCAGCTGAGTGGCTCAGTGGATTGAGAACCAGGCCTAGAAATGGGAGGTCCTAGGTTCAAATCTAGCCTCAGACACTTCTTAGCTGTGTGACCCTGGGCAAGTCACTTGACCCCCATTGCCTAGCCCTTACCTCTCTTCTGCCTTGGAATCAATACAAAGGGTTTAAAAAAAAGTGAATACCATTAAACCTGTAAGGAACTAATACATCCTATGTAACATAAACTTTTTAAAAATAGAGAAAGAAGACACTCTACTGAACTTCCTATGATATCCTTTGAGACCAATCATTGTGATACCAGGAAACAATGAAGCAAAGAAAGACTACACTAGGATCACTAATGAACATTGATACAAAAGTATTCATTAAAATACTGGTAAAGAAAATATGGCTATATAACCAAAATATCTATAATAATCATGTTAGATGTATGTCACAAGTGCAAGGATAGTTCAATATTAAAACATAAATTGGCATAACAAATCATATTAATAGAAAAATCAAATGAGTGTATCAATTGATGTAGAAAAATCTGATAAAAATAGTATTCACTTATATTTTTAAAAAGCACAAGATTGAAAGGAATTGTACTAATGATGATTAACGCATTTATCTAAAATCAAGCTTAGCATTATTTATAATGCAGAAACACTGGAAGCTTTCTTAATAAGAGTAGAAGTGAAGCAAGGATGACCACTCTTGTCATTATTACTCTAGAAATGCTAAATATGGAAGTAAGGCAATAAAAAAAAAGGAAAGGAATAAGCATTAGCAAGGAGGAGGAAGGAATATCTTTATTTCAACAAGGATTTTTTAAGCATTATCATGTCCTAGGAATTTTGCCAAGCATTGGGGATGCAAATACAAGCAGAAAGAAAGACAGCTGTTGCCCTCAAGGAGCTTATATCCTAATGGAAGGACAACATGGAAACAACTGGGTCCATACAAGACATATAAGGAATAGATGGAAGGCAATCTGAGAGGAAGGCATTAATAGCTGGGGGAACCAGGATACAACTTCTCTAGCAGGTGGAATTTTAACTGAGTTTCAAAGGAAGTCAGTGAAATCAAAGAGGAAGAGGACCTGTAGAAGTCCAGGCATAGGGGACAGTCAGGGCAAAGTTTAGTGTTCTGGGAACTATGAGTAGGCCAATGTAGCCATAATGTAGAGGGCCAGGGGGAGAGTAAAGAGTTAAGAAGACTAGAAAGACTGGAAGGGGCTAGGTTATGGAGAGCTTCAAATGCTAAACAAAGGAGTTTATATGTCATTTCCATCAATGAAACCATCTCTATTTCTGATTTCAAAGCTATTAATGGTGCCAGAGACTTTGGTGGCAAGAATAATATGGTCTTTGGTAGCTATAGTTGATGCGGAAATGGGAATATGTCAGGAAAATGCTTTAGAAACCATTTACTGTGATTCTGATAAAATATTTTACATCTACAAGAATAACAAGAGAGATTTATCATGGGGAGATGTGGAATAGATCACTGTTAAGTGCATTCAGAAGTAGTTGAATGATGGTACCCCCTGGATGTCAGTTTATAGGGAATTATCTAAAGGACCCTCAAGGAGCTTTCCAAGGTCCTAAGCTATTTACTATTTATTACCAGGACTTGGAGGAAGGCACAGATGAAAAGCAGAATAGTGTAATGGAAAGAGTGTTAGATTTGAAATGGGAAGACGTATAGTTGGATCCTAGCTATAGGATCATGATCACTTGAGGCAAATCCTTTCACCTCCAAGGCCTCAGTCTCTTCATCTATAAAATGAGGGAGCTGGACTACATAGCTTCTAAATTCTTCTTACCTTTAAATCTCTGATCCTATTTCTTATGGTATAGATCTAATCATCCCTCTCCTCCATTTATAAATATTCAGTAGTTCTCTATTGCTATGATAAAAGGCAAATTTCTTAGCAGAGCCTTCTACAATATGGCTCCCATCCATCTTTCCAGACTGACTTCACATCCCTCCTATCCATCCATTCTACCTTACAAAGAAAACTAGTCCAGTAGCCATTGAACTCAACAGTCCATCTGCCATTGTTTTGTAGGTAACACAATATCTGACATATTTGGATCTATTCATTCCTCCACATTTTAAAATCCCTAGTTTCCTTCCAAGCTCAAGTCAGCTATCACCACCTATGGGAAGTCCCAGGATCAGTGATTTCAAATAGATCACTGCAGCAAAGACACATATATCCCTTTACTATCAACATTCTCCCAGGGGGGGTTTATGAGTTTGCTTCATAGAATACCATGATCACAGATAAAGTTCATAAATAACCCAAAGGGAAACAGATAGAGACACGGAGGATATAAGCAAGTTTTTGCATATAATTAACAAAATCTCACACAAAAGGTTGAGCTGAATGACCACTGAGGTTCCTTCTAATTCCAGATCTGGGATCTTAGACTCCAAAGTAGAATGAATAGCACCATTGGAAATATCTATGACTGGAAAAGGAGGTGGGCTCAGATCCTGCTTCAGATACTTATTAGCTGTGTGACCCTAAACAAATCCCTTAACCTCTCTAGGCCTCAGTTTCCTCATCTGCAAAATGGGGAAATTTGATTCAACTGTTTCTAAGGTTGCTTCCATCTTTAAATCCATTATTCTATGATATTGAATAGAGTATTAGTATCCTATGATGCTATAAGAAAGTGAAGAAGGCCTTCCACAAGATTGGGTAGAATTTATGGGAAGATATGTATAGTATGAGAATGGGAAAATTGTTCTGTGTTTGTTAGTGAAGAGAATAGCCACATTAACAAAAATAATACATCTTTCAAAGGATCTAAATAGCTTTACACAGCCTTCCAAAATAATTGGTCTTCACTTACAACCAGTCAGTATTTTATGCATAAGGGAGTATCTCTCAGTATGTCCTCTATTCTTGGTACCCATCTCTGGCACCTTACCACTACTGTATGACTTGGGGGGAAATTGTGTAACTTCTCTGTCTCAGCTTCCTCATCTCTAAAATAAGCTGGAATGGATGGCTTCTAAGATCCCTTCCAGTTCTCAATCTATGATACTTGGTATGCTTTTGTGGGAAAAAATCACTAGATATCATGTCAGAAAACCTGAATTCAGATCCCAGCTCCAATTCTGCTAAGTTAGATGACTTTGAGGGATAAGGATTTACCCTTCCTAAGTCTGTTTTCTCACGTGTAAAACTGAACTAAGATGACCTCGAAGGGTCTTTCCAGGCAGAGTTTGCTGGTAAATGTTTAACCACTCTATTTCCCAGCTCTCCAGGAAAAAATGTACTCTCAAAACACTTTAAAATTTAATCTTCATTATTAATATTTTCTCTGTCACTTTCTTAAGACTAAACAAAGAATAAAATAATAATCAAGTCCTAATTTGTAACATTTGCTGATTTCTAAAGTATAAATGCTCACACTGAAATTTTAACAAGCTCTTGAATTCTACTTCCAGATGTTTTAAAAAAAAGGTTCTCTTTGCTTCAATCCCCTCCTCTCTCCATTTCACCCTCTACAAAGTCACCAAATAGTTTTCCAAAAGTACAGATCTGAATGTATTACTCTCCATACTCAAAAGTTTCAATGGCTCCCTATTACCTTTAGAGTAAAGCAAAATACAAACTTCTAAATGCTTGGCATTTAAAGTTCTTACTGGTGTTATCCTACTTTTCTAGCCTTCTTTTACATTATTCTTTTTTCTGAATTCTTTGGTCTGGCCGTCCTGGCCTCCTTGATCTTTATCATACATACCACTCTATTCCTTGGTTCCATGATTTTAAATTAACTCTCCCCCATGCTTGATATACTCACCTTCCTCAATTTCACCTCTTGCAATTCCTTGTTTTCTTCAATATCTAGCTCAAGACCCCTTTGTCATGAGGTCTTTCTTAGTTCCTCCAAGTGATAGTGCCCTCCTCTCCAAGGCTACCTTGTACTTTGCTTTATATGTGTTTATATATGTGTGTATATATATATGTATATATATATATATGCTGTTATGTTTTTACATAGATCTATTCATAAATATGTTGTCTCCCTCATTAGAATGTAAATTTCCTGAGGGCAGGGACTGATTAGCTTTGGCTTTCTATCATGGCACTTAATGCAATGCCTGGAATATAGTGGTCACTTCAGAAATAGTCACTTATGGACTTGCTTGAATAAAAGTCTATGCTTTTTTTTAAAAAACCAGGAGGGGAAAATTGATGACAAACTTCCATGTAGATACATCTAATTCCTATTGTTGCCTCCATAAAAGTCAACATCTGGATAAAGGAAAGAATGTGGTTGCCTTCATATCAGCCTTCTATTTCATAGGAAAGAACAGCATAGCAGAAAGGGAAATTTTCTGATTGCATCCCCCAACCCCACTCAATTTCCAGCATGTCTGGAGGGGATGGCAATAATCTACACTAGGGCTGGAGAGATACCATCTTTTATCCTTCTACTCATTCAGAATATCCATTAAGTATTGATACCACACACTAGATACTAGGTAAGCATTTGCTGAATCAATTGTTTACAATAGAAATCCTAGATGAATTTCATACTACTTGAGAACAGTGAACAGCCTTTAGGACAGGCCCTACAAATAAAATAATTGGAGGAAAGGAGGATATTCACCCTGGGTGGGAGAGGCTTAGGAGAAACATGAAAGAGGTATTCCAATATTTGACTAGCTGTCACCTGGAGGAGGGATTAGACTTGTTCAGCTGGGTGTCCAAGGGTAGAAGAAGAAGTAATTGATAGAAATGGCAAAGATATTGATTTAGATGATACATGCATGAACAAATGAATGAACACGTGAATTAATGAATGAAAAAGCATTTATAAAGTACTTAGTGAATACCAACCACTGTGCTAAGTGCTGAGCAACAAATACAATCAATAAGATAGTTCCCTCTCTAGTTGCAAGAAGTTTACTTCTTTGTAACTAGAGATGTACCAAAGTGGAATGGGAAGCCTTGGGAGGCAGTGACTTTCTCCTCTTTGAGAACTAAAGGACTTCAGATGACATTCTTTTTCTCTTTCCTTTCCTATTTTTGACACAAAATGTGTTATTTATTGTGTATTTCTGCAAAGACACATTTAAGCAACAAAACATATACCTGTGAACCTTTTAGAATTTGTTTTATACATTAACCAAGGCATCACATTACCATAGCAATAAATGAAATGTACACTATTTACAGGGCACAGGCAAACAGACTCTACCAAGCACCTCTCCATTCTAAAAAGAAAGAAAGAAACAGAAATAATCACCACCACTGTCAGAGCTGAGCTAGGCTCTGAAATTTCATCACAGGAACTCTCTTCACAGGTGAACATTGCTGGACTTGAGTAGGCATGGCACAACTACATTCATGAAAAGGAAAAGTAGGGTCTTCAACCATGCTAGGAGATCAGCAGGAGGAATGGAAAAGGACAGACTCACTCATTCAAGCCGAAAATAAAGTCTAAGAAAGTGGAACATCACAAAAGAAAGGGGTGGATGAGGATTCATTTCCTCTCTAGCTCACCCCCACCCCCAATGGAGCTGTCTGAGGTAGATACAAAGCAGGAAGAATTGGTAAGAGTTAGGCAATGAAGGTTAAGTGACTTGACCAAAGTCTCACAGCTAAGAAGTATTTGTGGCCACATCTGAACCCAGGACCTATCCATTGAGTCACCTAGCCATCCCCAGGCCTGATCCTTATGGATGTAGGAATGGAATAAATAGACGTTTGCTTTAGCATTGACTTTGGGACATATTCTAAATCAACTGGTAGGACTCCAATCATCCCTGGCCCATCATAAAATCAAGCCTCCTGTTCTACCCATTAGAGGGGAGGGAGTGGTAAGGGAGCTTGGGATAGAAGAGTCATCTTTAAACACTGCTTCTTTACAAGAGGGAACTGGGGTGTGTTTAAATTATACTTTATTTTTTACCCCAGCTCCAACTCCTATGAGAGACTTGGGTTTAGTGAGCTAGTGAAGCTAGTGGCTTCAATGACTGAAACAGATGTAGGATCTAGATGGCCATCTGGACTTGTTTCCATTTTCTTGATGGTCTCAAAGTCCTAGAAGTCTTTGCTAGAGAAAGTCTAAAACTTCCCGTTCCCTCATTTCTCTTTCCATGAAGAAACAGAGGTCTTCAAGTGAAGGTTGGATAGCCAGCTGCCAGAGATGTGGAAGAGCGCATCCTTAAGAGGCAAATATAGAGTGTGTGCCCCTACATGGCCAATGAAGCTCTTCCAACTTTGAGATCCTATGATTCTGGGATAAATCTCCGTGATGGATTAGTACATGGGTTTATTAGAACATGAATGGTGGGTTAACTATCAATGAACTATTTACAATATTTACTGAAACCTCAGAGACTTGAGATGAACCCACATCATTAGATTTACATCACTGCCTGGGCAATTCCTCTTCTTTAATCTGGAGCATTTTAGAGAACCACAGTTTAAATCATCCCCCATTACTCTTATGTAAGAAACATAGGTTTTAATTACACACTATCAGAGGAAGCTGCAAAAGCAAAAGAATTGCCTTTCACCTTTCCAAAGAATAGATTACAAGCTTTGATGCTTTCTTAATATCCTTCTGAAATGATTTCACTGAAGCAAGCCTAGATTAAGAATGCCTCTAAGAAATAAGATCTGATTATTGACTGGAACTCTCTCTTTGCTACTTATCCCATCATCCTCCCCAACCTCTCTATACTCTCTACATCAAGCCAGAAAGTCCTAATATTTGTTAGCAATCAAGGTTTTGGGTATTGCTAATCTAAAACAGCTCTTGCTGCATCACTCAGTCAATCAACATTTATTTTTGACCCTTTCCCTTCCATCTCAGAATTGATGTTGTGTATTGGTTCCAAGGTAGAAGAGTGGTAAGGGCTAGGCAATGCAGGTTAAGTGACTTGCTCCAAGGACAGATTTGAACCCAGGACCTCCTTGTCTCCAGACCTGACTCTCATCCACTGAGCCAACTATCTGCTCCCTCAACAAACATTTATTAAGCACCTACTATGTGTCGGGCATTGTGTTAAATGCTAGAAGTACAAATACAAAAAATGAAAAAAAATTTCTACTATAAAGGAGTCTTAGCAAAAAATGGGTCGAACTGGAAACAGTGTCTATGGAGACAAATAACCATGGATCATAGTGGCTTTGCTATAAAACTCCTTTTGATGTGGGTGGGGGAAGAACAGGGAGAGAAGGAGGGGGGAATGCCATTTAAACAAATGGGATGAGAGCTAGATAAGATGCCCTGGGACCAGCTGTCTGCTGCTTTCATCTATCCTTTGGGTTTTATACATTACTTTGAATTTTCAAAAACAGAGAAGTATGGGGCAGCTATGTAGTTCAGTGGATGGTCAGACCCTGAACTGGGAGGTCCTGGATTCAAATTTGACCTTAGACACTTCCTAGCTGCATGACCCCGGGCAAGTCTCTTAACTCCCATGTCCTAGCCCTTACCACTCTTCTGCCTTGGAACCAGTACATATTATGGATTCTAAAATAGAAGGTAAGGATTATTTAAAAAACAGAGAAGTAGCTTAGGGCCACTCCTCCTCTTTCCATTTCTCACTGGTTACCAGAGAAAAGGAAAAGAAACTTTTCCTTCTTCTCTTGAATGATCTGCAGCAACTGAGGTCAGGTATTTGCAAGTGAAGACCAAGATCCTTCCTTAGCTGATTTGAAGCTCTTCCACAAGTCACCTGATATGACAGATAGTAGAGTGGGGGTGGGGTGAGGGGGAAAAATATTGGACAAGAAAAAAAAAGACCTTAGTTCAAATCTCACCTCTTCCACTTATGCCTGTATTTCCTGAGGTCAATCACTTCACTTTTCTAAGTGTCTGTAAATTGAGGTAGTAGCATTAGAGTGTCGCTAGTATCTTGCATTACTTTATTTTTTTTTATAAACATTTACCTCCTATCTTAGGATCAATTCTAAGACAGAAGAATGACAAGGGCTAGGCAATCGTGGTTAAGTGACTTGCCCAGGGTCACACAGCTAGGATGTATTTAAGGTCATATTTGAATCTTGCTTCCCTCAGCTCCCCAGCAGAAATTCTCCTCTCTACTCAGATGGATTTCTTCATTGTCTCCAAGATATCCTAATTCCCACCTCCATGAATCCCTTCCTCTTTCTCCTCCACATTTACTAAGCTACCTTTAGTACTCAGCTCAAGTTTGACCTTCTTAAGGTTGAAACCCAAATTCTTAAGTATTTCTCACTTCAAATCAATAGTGCTTTACTTCTCTTGTGTGAATTTTAAAATTACTCCACCCTACTCAGATATGCTTTAGGGGAAGATAAAAGTTATAAACTCCTGATTGAACAATGAAGGTACTTAACTCATACCTTACAGTGCAGCTAGAACCTTAAGATAGGTCTATTTTTAGATCTAATACAAAAAAGGTGTTAAGTACCTGTAAATGTTAAATTAATCACAAAAAGGTCAAGTAACTTACAAAAGGCAAGCTTAACAAAGAGGTGTGAAGTACTCAGAAGATTTAATCTAATCAGAGAAGGTGAAAACCAAAGAACATGAAAACAAAGAATGGGCAGTCCTGGAAAAAAATTGTCTACTGTGATTGGTAGACGTGAAAGTTTAGGGGAGGTGACATAAGAGAAAATTTCTTTAAAAGGAAGGGGTAAAAAGTCAGTTGAGGTAATTCAGTTTGGAATTGAGTTCAGTTTGGAGAGTAATTTCAGTTCGGAGTAGAAGAACCCAGCTTGGAGACAGTCTTGTGGTGAGTGATAAAGACTGACTCGCTCTCCCTTGGGCTCAGGCCTAGGCCTTTTCCTACTGCTTGGCTCAGCATGAGTCAGAGCAGTTTAAATTAATTCTCTCTCTCTCTCTCTCTCTCTCTCTCTCTCTCTCTCTCTCTCTCTCTCTCTCTCTCTCTCTCTCTCTCTCCTTCCCTTAATTCCTTCTTTCTTTATTAATTAAAATCTCCATAAATCCCAGCTGACTTGGGTATTTTCATATTGGGGAATTTCTCATGGCGACCACTTACTTAGAATTTAAATCAAAACACTAAAATTATCCTTACAGTTTTGGCATTTACACTTGCACACACAGCACTGTGCTAGGCACTTGAGGAGTTGCAAAGCTTATATAAATGATGATTTTGACAATCAAGGAGTTTAGCAGGGAATTGAACACCTACCCATCAAATGCAAATAACTAAAATATAAAATAATTCCTAATAAGTGCCTTCAAGAGCAGAGTGCCTTGTGAAAATCAGGGGAGGAGTTCATTACTGATTGTGGGAGCAAAGAAGGCTTCCTAGAAGAGCTGATATTTGATCAGGGTTTCAAAAGATGGCTGGGCACTCATCAGGGAGAGAGACAAAAAATCAGGGATGCCAAAAAGCACAGAGAAACACACAGCCAAGGACATCAAGACAAAGACAGAGAAACAGAGACCAGAGAGAATATACCAATGAAAGGGAACAATGGGAGTAAATGCTTGGAGAATAGTTGAAGTTAAGTTCAAAGAACAGAAAGCATAGCCCACTCTAGTTGCAACTTAGATTACGTGGAGGGAAATAATGTGATATAAAACTGAAAAAAATAGTGGAGGGCTTTAGGGTTCAAACAGTAGAGTCTGAACTTTCTAAAAAAAGACAATAGAGAAGGAAAAATTTTGTACAAAAAGGTATACAATCCCAACTACTTCAACCAACCTGGAGGATAATAATAACATATATGTGTGTGTGTGTGTGTGTGTGTGTGTGTGTGTGTGTGTGTGTGTGTATTCTCAGTCTGTTATATGACACAGGGAGTCCAGGTACATAACTGGGGGCATTTTTTTTTACCTCTCTGGCTTATTGCTCCCACTCAGAAAATCTGTGAAGCTCACTATATGACAGACATCACCTTTATTTCACTGTTGACTGAGTTATTGACGTGTCTCTCTATGCTTCAACTCCCTTCTCACTCTTAACTGTCCTTCCACCATAGCAGCTCTATTTTCCCATTGGTGAGTTCCTTGTGGGGGGCTCCATTTAGGGGACAGGCTCTACTTCATTCCCCTCCTGATTGTGCTTCTGACCCTCTCTATTGAGCTTGTCACTCCTTTACAGATAGTCCTCTCCTTAAATCTCCCCCTGCTTTTGATTCCTTTTATGCCTTGTCTTTTCCTGATTATAATGTAAGCTCTTTGAGGGCAGGAGCTGTCTTTCTTTTTTTAGTATTTGTATCCTTGGAGAGTAGCAAGTAGCCAGCACTATAATAAATACTTTTAATAATAAAAATGCTTGTCTCCTGCTTGCCTCATGTGCTGTTATCAACTTCCCTTGTGAGCAAAGGTTTCACAAGAGTCTAAGAAGAAAAATAGTGTTTTCATGACAAAGAAAACAAATAATACTCTTCTCAGAGCTCATAAAAAGAAGGATAATCCCCAGTGAGTCTCCCCCAGAAACCTGCACAATCTCAGTCATTTACAGCCATGGAGTGAGGAGACAGCGAGATGGCACAGTGAATAGAAGGTTGGGCCTGGAATCAGGAAGACTCATCTTGGTGACTTCAAATCTGGCCTCTGACACTTACTAGCAGGGTGACCCTGGGCAATCCACTTCATCGTGCTTGCCTCAGTTTCTTCATTTGTAAACTAAATTCAAGAAGGAAGTGGGAAACCACTCAGGTATCTTTGCTCAAAAAACCCCCCAATAGGATCATGAGGAAGCAGATATAACTGAAATGACACATCAACAACAGTAGGTAGGGCTCTCAGCTTGTGTTGCTTTTTGGAGTTACCCAACAGGTGATATCTCCTTTTTAAGAGTAGCTCCTAACAGGTGACCCTTCCCAAATCCATCACTTTTCTCTCAGTGTTGCTTGTCATAAGGTCATGTGGTCATAGGTCTAGGGCTGGAAGGGACCTCAGATTTACATAGTACAGCCTCTGAATTTTAACTGAGGCTTCCACAAGGAGAGACAGTAACCCTTGCCTCTGGGGTCCTCACTCCCTCCCCCAGTTGGGAAAACCTGGATGGTGCACAGTGAAGAGCTCTTCCCAAATCTTCCTTTAAGCAGGAGCCTAGAGCAGCTAGCTCATCATTTTCCGCCATGCTATATTCTTTTTGTTTTGTTTTGTTTTCATTTATCTTTATTATGAATGAAAATAGTAATACTTTACATTTCTTTTTTTTTTTTTAATTTTTAAACATTATTTTATTTGGTCGTTTTCATACATAATTCACTGGAAACAAAGATCATTTTCTTTTCCTCCCCTCCCCCCACCCTTTTCCTCTCCGATGCATGATTCCACTGGTTATCACATGTCTTCTTGACTGGAACCCATTTCCCTGTTGTTGGAATTTGCATTATAGTGTTCATTTAGAGTCTCTCCTCAGTCTTATCCCCTCCAACCCTGTAGTCAAGCAGTTGCTTTTCCTCGGTGTTTTTACTCCCACAGTTTATCCTCTGCTTGTGGATCGTGTTTTTTAGATCACTGCAGATTGTTCAGGGAAATTGCATTGATACTAATGGAGACGTCCATCACCTTCGATTGTACCACAGTGTATCAGTCTCTGTGCGCCATGCTATATTCTTATGATTTCATCATGTTCCTCTTACATGTGGCTTCCTATATGCCACTATTATTCTCTTTGTTACATAGTATGTTGTGTCTCCCACTACCTTATCTAGTAAAGCAAGACTGTGGACTTACTCTCCCAACCCATCATCCATTGAAAAAAAAAGGCAGGCTACATCTTCCCCTCAAAGTTAAAGGGCTAGCCCTAAGGGATCATCAGGTTTTATCTAATGCTATTGGCTTGAGCCCCATTCTAGAATGTTCTTTTCCCACCCCTCTATATTAATCACCAATTAAGAGCTCTCTAGTATCAAACTGAATACCATTTGATGACACCTAGCCTTTACAATGGAATATATGCTAAAAATAGATATCAGAGTATATAAGGGGAGAATAAGTATATAATAAATAATAACTGAACAATTATTTTTAACTTATTCATTTAGGGTTTTTTTTAATCCTTACCTTCTATTTTAGAATTGATAATAAGTATAAATATTAAGACAGAAGAGCAATAAGGTCCAGGCAATTGGGAATAAATGGTTTGCCCAAGGTCATAAAATATCTGAGGCCAGATCAGATTTGAACCCAAATCCTCCCAACTCCAGATCTGCCGCTTTATCCACTGTGCTACTTTGCTTCCTCTGTCACTCACAGTTTTGACCCTAAGACTGGTTGGATGAAAAGATCATCAAATCAGCACTGGGGGGGAAAAAACCACTGGGTCATTCAATCCATTTTATGGGGAGAAAAACGAGTCCTAAAATGATTAAACAAATTAGTCAAGGTCACATCGCATGTTAATGGCAAAAGCAGAAATAAAACTCAGTAAAGTAAATGTTCTTAATCCTGCCCCAGAATGCCTATATTGCTTAAGGGCTTACTGCAATCTTTTCTATTTAGTTGTAACTGGGGAGGTTTTCTAGGTGAAACAGCTGGCCTTACATACTTGTAGGTCTATAAAGAGACCCTTGGAATCTTTTCACCCTGACCTTTGGGGATGCCCTGTGCTGATCAGTTTTCTCCTGGGGCTACTCTGAGGGACATCTGGCAAGGACCTGGACATAAGTAATCAGGAAAGCTATCTACAACTAAACAAGATGACCTCCAGACACTCATGATTAAAAACCACTATCCACAGCTATCAAGGGAACTGTTGGGATCTGATTGCAGATAAAAGAATGCCACCTCTCACTTCATTTCCTCCATGACTTTTTTATTGTATATGTGATATATGTCTTCTGTCATGGCATGGGGAATACAGAAATATGGATTGAATGAAAGCACAGGCATAGCCTCTATCAGACTATTTACTTCTTTGGAAGTAAAAAGAAGAGGAAGGGAGAGGGAGGGAGGAAGAGAATTGGAATCACAAAATGTCAGAAAGCAATTGTCAAAAATTGTTTCTACATGTAAATAAAAAATTAAGTTAAAAATAAAAATAAAAACAATTTCTAAAAATGCAATCCATACTATTTTACACTTTAGTTTATTTGTGTTTTCATTTGGGTGTTTTGGTTTTATATGAGTATTCTCTTGCAATAATGACCAAAATGGGAGTATGTTTTGCATGATAATATGTGTATAATCCAGATCAAATTGCTTGCCATTTCTGAGAGGGGAAAGGGAAGAAGGGAGGGAGAGAGACCATTTGGATCTTATAATTTCAGAAAACATATGCTGAAAATTGTTATTACATATAATTGGGAGAATAAAATACTTAAAAAATAAAATAAAACATGCTACCTTCAACTATGATGAGACCAAACCTGCTATTCATTCGGAGAGGGAAAAGGTAATAGAATAGAAAATGCACTGAGCTAAAGACCTAGATTTGAATTTCTTTGCTTCTTCTCCTTTTTGCCTGTTTGACTTTGTACAAGTAATTGAGCCTCTCTGGGTCTCAGTTTCCATGCATATTAAAGGGAGAAGTAGCTTAGATGATCTTTAATAAGTGCATGATCTAGTAAACTCACTCAAGGTCTTTTAATGGGCAGTCTTCTATCACAGAAGAGCAGAGGCAGTCTACTCAAGGCTGACCAGCTCATTCGACCTCACTCACTAATTCACTCTCCCCACCCAAGATATATAATGGTAAATATTTAACAAGCAGCTCTCTAGGAAAAAAATGTACCCATGACATACTTTTAAATTTAACATGTATTAGTAACATTTTCTAAATCACCTTCTTCTTAAGACTGGATAATTCACAAAACTATAAATCAAGCCCAGATTTGTGGCATTTGATTTTTAAGGTGTAAATTCTAGCACTGAAAACTTAACAGTGGGCTCTCTTTAGTGGGTGTGCCCCACTTCCACATCCACCTCAGTTCCAAAGAAAAGTTACAGATATTTTTCCTTTTTAAAGAGATTTATATTTATATTCCAGAAAGTACTGGAAGTCTGATCACTTGATGAGGCATTCATGTACCATAACATTAGGGCATCTGAAACCGTAAAGATCACTTAAGTTTTTACACATGTGGAAACTGAAGCAAACAGGCAAAAAGGAGAAAAGCAAACAATGAGTTTCATTCTTCCCTGTCACCTTTCTTTGTAGAATACACACACACTTAGCCCAGAAAGTCTGTTCTGCCTTGACTGTTTTTTCCTCAACTTCTCTGAGATGACTGTTTCATTCTGATTCTTCACTCTTGGTCTGGCTCCATATGTTTTTGTGCTCCAATATATTAGACACAAAGACACCCCTCAGTTCCCATGGCTGCTGTCTCCTTTGGAATGGCAAGTCTTCCCTCTCATTCTCTCCCATCCTACATTGCTCTGTCTGCAGCCACTGGTACCCTTCCAGGAAGCAAAAGATGGTTGCTCTTATAAACACCTACCTTGGGAGGGTGGGAGCAGGCAAGGGAGGGAGGGTACGATTCTTTGGCCCAGACGCCCAGTCTTTTAACAGCTCCCCACACTCCACGCTTAGTGCTTGCTCACGAATTATTAATCAGTATGACAGGTGAGTATATTCATCTCCGCGCTGAGCAAATATTTTGTATGGACTAGAACAACCACGGCGGGTGAATGGCCAGCCCTGCTGATGGATCTCGGGAAGATGAAAGGAAAATCTTCATGTTAAACATGACCTGCTTTGTTCATTGTCCTCAAATGAAGGTGGGGGGGGGGGGGAAGAACTAATAAGCTTCCATGTTGAGACAGTTATGCAAACATAAACACAATTAGGCTTCTTTTATGCTAAAATGAACAGCATCCTAATGAGAACAGCTGAATACATTATCCCTGAGGTATTTGTGGGTATCAAGAGTCTTATATTAGAAATCATTTTTCTTTCTTTTTTTCCTTTGCCAATACCCATGAGAACATTTTTCTTTAAGCAGCAGGATGCTACAAAAAATCTAAAAAATTAATAACACCACTGACGGGTTTCTCCTTTCTTTCTGTTCCATGAAGCAGCTTCATCCCTGTGGTTTCACATGAGGTGGCAGCACCATTGCTATTTGGGATTGTTGGTTGTTTTTGCACACACAAACACACACACACACACACTCCCTCTGAAAATACTGGTGAAATATTTTAGTGTCAAATGTACAAATAGAGAAGGGTTCCCAGTGCATAAAAATGAACACCATGCAGCATCGCTGGGACTATCTGAGCAGAAGCTTGTTAATTCTTCTGCAGTATGGGTTAGAATTTCACATTGACATTTATAAAGTGTTTTTTCTATACTCTGCCTCTCCTACGCTCAGGAACCATGAATCACACCCCAAGCTAGAGTAGAGACTGTGAAGATAAATATTGTGGATGCTAGGTTCTTAATGGCTACTTAAACATGGACCCTTTTTATCGATATGACTTGTGTATGCTCCCAGACTGTGATAAGCTAGGGAAGGTAAGGGACCCTTACTGATTAGTGATCATGGTAAAGTCCTACTTCTTATAGCCACAACGTCCACACCTATAAAATTAGGGGGGGAATCATGATACTTAGGGTAGTTAGCTCATAGGAAAGTGATTTGTTATCTTTAAAATGCTATAAAAATGTGCTATCATTCTCATTATTATTGTCATCATCATCATCATCATCATCATCATCATCATCATCATCATCATCATCATTGTTTGGTCTGGAGAGAGCCAAAAGTCAGGAAGATTTATCTTCATCAGTTCAAATCTCTCTTCAGACACTTATTGGCTGTGTGATCCTGGGCAAGTCACTTAATCCACTTGGCCTAAGGTTCCCTATCTATAAAATGAGTGAAGGAGGAAATGGCAAACTCTTCCACTGTCTTTGCCAAGAAAAACCCAAATGGAGTTATGAAAAGGTGGACACAACTGAAACAACAACATAATTCTTTTAAGTAGGGAATCACTTGGTGAGGATCTCCCTCTGCCAATGAAAATTAGTACCTACTTTGGAACTTGTCTTATTAGAGAATAGCCTAAGGGAAATGAGAGGAGGTGACCTGTCCAAAGTTACACAGCCAACATTTGTCAGAGGCAGAACTTGAATTCAGGTCTTCCTGACTCCAAGATCAGCTGTCTATTCACCAAGCCACATCAGTTGTAGTTATTATTATTCCTCTAATAATGTCCTCTTCCCATGGTTTTTTGGGAAGGCCACCCTTCTCAGAGATTAAGAGAACATAGCAAATAGTCTGATAGATCTCACCACAAAGCCTGAACAGTTTCAAGGATAGGCCTGATGATAGATGAGAGAATCCATTGTCCAAGGACCATCCTAACTAAATTCAGAGAATGCCATGGGAGCCAGAGAAACAAAATGGGATCTGGCATCAGAGGCTTTGGATCTGACACTTGTAAGATCTTGGGCAAGCCATTTTCTGGTCTTTGGTTCCTTCATCTATAAAATGAAGGGTTTGGATTAGAAGATCTCTGAGTCCCCAGTTAAATATATATAATCCTTCTTCGACTTCCAAGATGCCTTCAAGCTCTTTATCCATGATATTAGAATCAGCTTGGTAATAAAATGATGAATCTTTTAATCATAATGGCTCTCAAAGTTTTCCTCATCTCTTTGGTGGTAGGAGTTGGCATTCTGCAGTGGTGGAGGATAACCTCACAGTGATTAAGACATGGGACCTTTAATTATTATTCTTTATTATAAGATCTTCATATTTTGTTATTATTTCCCTATAACCCAGGGCTCATGGGAAAGGGCTTCTCTACTTTTTTTATTCCTTTATTTAATCTCTTCATATTTATAAATAGGCTCCTAAATAACAGTTCTTATCTGAAAAATCCAACCAGGAAAGAAGATGAGAAGATGTACTCTCCTTTTCTATCCCTTATACCCAGGAAAGGAACCACACAGTTTCCTTCTCTAAACCCTTTCTCCTAGTGAGGCAGGTATCTAATGGGAAGAAAAATAAAAGGAAAGGAGAAAAAAGACAATAGTGGTAAATTGAGGGCAAAAAAAATAAGAGGTGAAAAAGAGACAGAGTTTGGGATTTAGGTTGGATTTTTTATTTTTTTTGCCATCATCTTGCACCAAAGAGATGACATAAAAAGATTGGGAAAGTCCATAGAGACTCATAGGTCATACCTAAGAAAATGGCAGACTGTGAACTAGAGAGGCATTGTCATCATCAACAACATTCCTGTCATCATTGGCAGGAAATTGGGTAGAGACAGAAACATCACTTTTACTAATAGTTTCTTTGAATAAGAGGGAGCTTCTGACTTTGACAGCAAGGCCTCAATCACAAGATGTCTCAAACCTGAGATTCTAAGTGACTCTGGGAGTTTATGTGCATCTTTGGATTAATCAAGGATTTCTGTTTTAGTGCCCTCTTTCAATAGCATCTTATCCCATAATATTGTGACCTCAGTGCCCACAGGTAGGCAATGGACTTGAGTATACTTAGAGTACCATCATTCTAAATTAGATGAGTGAGTCTAGGAGCCAAGACCATTGAGAAGGTTTCTACAAGGGTCTTGGGTTCTCTGGGTCATGAAAGAATCTTGACTTAAGAGTTATAGGGAGTAATAGGAAAAAAACTAGAAAGACTAAGGCCAGATTACAGATGGCCTTGAATGACAGGTTCAAGAGTTTGAGCTTTATTTCAAAAAAGGGGGACACCTTGAAACTGTGCATTGGATAATTTACTTGGTGTCAATGTGTATGATGGAATAGGATAGGGAGAGACAGAAAGCTAATTAAGAAAGACTAATTAAGAAACTATTTCAGTAGTTCAGATAGGTACTAATGAGAGCCTGATATAAAGTGATAGAAATGGGAATGAAGAAGAGGAGATAGCAGCAAGAGATACTGTGAAGGTAGAATTAACAGGACTTGGCATCTGGTTAGATGGTGGTGTTGTTTAGTTGTTTTTCGGTTGTATTCAATTCTCCATGTCCCCATTTGGGTTTTTCTTGAAAAATTACTGGAGTGATTCATCATTTCCTCCTCTAGTTCTTTTGACAGTTGAGGAAACTGAGGCAAATGGGTTTAAGTGACTTTCCCAGTCTAGTAAGTGTATCTGAAGCCAAATATGAACTGACTCCAGGTCTAGCACTCAATCCACTGTATCACCTAGCTGCCCAATTGGTTAGACAGGATGAAATGAAAAAGAGGGAAAGGACGACTTAAAGATAGTAGGCACCCAGGATAGAAGTTCTTAGCCTGTGGTCCCTGATTCAATTTTAGGTGGTCTATGAACTTGTATGGGTAAGGAGAAAACTTACATTTTTATTTCTAGGAAACAATAACTGAAATCTAGTATTCCTTCAGTTACTTAAAACCATGATTCCAAGAATTGGTCCATATGCTTCACCAAACTGCCCAAGGGGTCCAGGCCACAAAGAAAGTGAATTCCCACCCTGACCTAGAGTGTACAAGATCTGTGTCTTGTATTTTCTTCTTTTATGCTAGGTTTAGTGCCTAGCACTGTGCTTATAATTAAGAAATGTGTTGAATGGGACAGAATTAAAAACTGATTCTGAGTTGTGAGCTTGAGTTTCTGAGAGGGTTCTGGAGCCATCAATAAGAAGAGGAAACTTGGGAGGAAGAATGGATTGGGGGTGAGTGTGGGGCAGAGATAATGAATTCAGCACTGTGACATGCTGAGTTTCAGGTGGCCCCAGAAAGATTGACGGGCTCATTCCTTTGATTCGCTGAAATTTTTCTGGTTTAGGTTTTCTCCTTGTCTAAGGTCAAATTTTATCTCTGGCCAAATAATTTATTAACTGCATCTTTAGGCAGAGGCGTGGGCCTGGCTTTGGGCCAGTGTTCATGAAGCAGCCATAAGACAAAGCTAGATTATATTTTATGAGCTCATATAGATAGGTTAGTTTCTGGTTTGAAATTTCTGGTCTCTGGCAGAGAGTCAGGGACTATGTTTTTAGCTCCTGCAGTCCCACTCCTAATTCATCAACTAGTCTCCCCCTTTTACTAAAAGCCATCGAATCAAAGAATTTAGAACTGAAAAGGAATTTTACATACTTAAAAGTCTATCTCCTCCACTGAATCTTCTCCAAAGGAAATAAGGCATTGGTACAATTAGAAGAACCAAACATTTTATACACTTCAATGCATTCATGAGCTCACCAGGGACCATTACATCCTTCCATTTCTAGTGTCCACAACCAAAAGATTAGTGGGATATAATGGGCATGACATTGGACATGGATTTAGGGAAACCTGGGTCTAAATCTTGTTTCAGACACTTACCACGTATGTGAATCTCAGCAAGTTCCTTAAAATTTTCTGTGCCTCAGTTTCCTCATCTGTAAAATAAGGGGATTAGAGTCAGTCAGATCTTTAGTCTCCTCAGTCTCTAGATTTTTTGGTGCTATGATCCATCCATGCCTTTTCACCTTAACTCTCCTGCTTCTTGTCCTCATTTTCCTAAAGATTCTGCACAAAGGATCTGCCTGACATTCCTAGTGGACCTCCTCCAGACCAGGACCCTTTCTGGCAATGGGTCTGGTGAAGCCTGTGGCCCCTCTATCAGAATCATGATTTTAAATGCTTAAAGCAAAATACATAATATTGCAAAAGAAACCAATTACATTAAGATATAATTACCAAAATATTTTTTAAAATAATTTCCTGGAACCCAGGTTAAGAATCTCTGCTCTGAGTCTTTTTATATTCTGTAGGTACCAAGGCAGCACTTGGGCTGGCTGTCCAGCATTCCTAACTCTTCCTACATGACTTGTCCATGGTTTATGACTATTGTACATTTCCTGAATATTCTCAGTATGTATTTCTTAGATGTGAGGTCATCAATAGAAGCATGCTCTGGCCTACTTACAGACGCTATGCATATCTCCATTGCCCCTTGACTCTTCAGTGATTATGGTATTCCAAGACCTGCTGCTAAATAGCATCATTGGGAAAACTAAAAATTAAAAAGAGAGAAGTTTCTATGGCTGGGAGCAGCTCAAGAGTACTAAAAGCTAAGAACAACCAAACTAATTGGCAAATATTGAAAAATCCATTTTGGGGTGGTTTTTGCTTAGGGGAAAAATAAAACCTTTTTCAGGCCTGATCTTTCTTGAGACAAGAGATATCTTCTCTAGATAATCTCCTTTATCCAAGTTGGCATCTTCTCTCTTTCCCGGAATTTAATGGAAACCTTCCATTCTAGAAATTTCCATCTTCCGTGCAACTTTAAGAATTTGACTCTCCTTCTTTGTGATATCTGAGGGGAGAAACTAATCAAAAATCAAAGAGATTCTACCTTTTGTTCTACAGAATCAATTCTCACAGAATCGGGGAGAGATAATGAAAGCTTGGCATGATGGGACATCAGGTCTGCAAGGTGCATCTCACTAGATTATCCAGCTCCTCTTCCTTCTCAACATGATCTGAAGACCCAAGTACCAAACCATCTATATCCTGATCCCTGGAATCCAATTGTATCTTCATCTCAGTCATAATTATGATCAGAAGGCAACCTTTCTCCCCTCTTTTCTTAACCCTACCACCCAAAATCACACCACTGAGTGCCTCTGTTTAAGCCATCAACCTTCATTGTAAGTTAACATATGCCCATAATAAAAGCTTATTGCTTTATGTTAGTGGGTCATCTAATTCTTCTGTCAAACCTCCTTTAAATTCCAGCAAAGATTAGCTGGGAGAAGGACTGGGGCAAACAGTGTCACTAAGTCATTTTGGTGGTGTTTCTAATTGGTGCAATCATTTTGGAAAAGTATGAAAGTAGGAGGGCAACTAGGTGGTAAAATAGATAGAATACCAGGCTTGAAGTCAGGAAGACCAGAGTTCAAATCTGGCCTCCGACATTTACTAACTGTATGGTCCTGGGAAAGTCTTTTAACTCCTATTTTCCTCAGTTCTCATCTGCAAAATGGGGGTGTACTGGAGAAGGAAATGGTAAAACTACTCCAGGATCATTGCTAAGAAAGCTCCATGAACAAAGTCCATGAGGTCACATAGAGGCAGATGCAGCTGAACAGTAACAACATGGAATTAGGAAGGAGAAACTCTCAAAACTGGATTTCTATCTCTAAGGAAGAGACTGACAGCAAGAAAATACTCATTTGTACAAAAATATTCATAGCACTCTCACTTGTAAGAGCAAAAAGTTGGAAACATACTATATGCCAACCAATTGGGGAATGGTTGAACAAATTGTAATATATGACTAATGGAATATTATTGTGCTGAGAAGAATGAGAGTTAGATGACAGGTCCATCAAATTACTGAAGCAAGGAACAACAAACATGAAGAATTCAAAGAAATATGAAATTGTCTTATATGAAATGATTCAAAGCAAAGCAATCAGGACAAAAATCAATATGCCCAGTGACTATACACTCTGGAAATGAAAACAAAATTAAAGACTACTAGTCACAATTTGATGTTGTCTTTTTTCAGTTGTGTCTGCCCCATTTGGGGTTTTCTTGGCAAAGATACTTGCCATTTTATTCTCCAGCACATTTTACAAATGACAAAACCAAGGCCAGCAGGGTTAAATGACTTGCCCAAGGTCACACAGATAATGTGTTATGAGGGTCTTGATTTTTTTTTAAGTGTTTCCATCTTTTATTCAAAGATCTCTTCAAACCTAAGGTTGACTAGTAGGTCAATGTAGGATGAGAAGGGTACATGGTATAACTCAGTGGGTTTCTAGGATGATTTTTCCAGCCCTACTTATCTCATACTCATACCCATGGAGGGAAAGGGATATCAGGAATTGGGACTCCTTTTACTTCAAGTGGAAGAATAAGGGTCACAGCCAGAGGATCCTCTGAAGATGAGTCTTCCTGACTTCAGGCCTGGCACTATATCTACTGTACCACCTAGCTACCCCTTATTAATCACAATAGATCATTTATATTGATTTATTTAATTAGTTGGGAAATTGACTTTATGAGTAGATTCCTTTGTACTTTTTTGGATTTACTAAAATAAAATTTATCAATAAAAATAAAATGCTATATTTCTTTCTCAAATGCTATCCTACACTCTCTTATTTTAAAATTCTGGGCCCAACTTATTGTCTATTTTCAAAGACGCTTCAAGATACCAGTAGACCAATGAATGGGATGACCATTTCATTTCACACAGAGCCTGGACAAAAATCTGTATTTATTGCTTCTCCCATGTGGATGGCTGGGCTGAACTCTTTGAGTAATCATGGATCTCATGAAGAAGGTCCTATAATGTGTAATGTTGGAATCAATCCCCAAAATGGCACCAACAAGGAGGATTGAGATTGTCTTAACTTTTTTTTAAACCCTTACCTTGTCTTAGAATCAATATTGACTATCAGTTCCAAAGCAGAAGTAAGGGTAAGGCATTGGGGGTCAAGTGACTTACCCAGGGTAACACAGCTAGGAAGTGTCTGAGGTCACATTTGAACCCAGGACCTCCCATCTCTGGGCCTGTCTTCTAATCCAATGAGCCACCCAGATGCCTTTGTCTTAACTTATGGGGAATTTCATAGCTATGTGAACCCTGCCTACAGGGAACATCCTTTAGGACAATGACAAATGTTTGGTGAGCCTACAAATCACATTTTATGCCTCATTTGACAATCAAAAGCCATTGTGCAGAGTTACCTCTCTAGTGTATCTATTAAGGATTCTTGTGCACTTTTAACATGTATTTAAAACAGTCCTTGTTGGAGAAAATCTGTTAAGATTTTATTCAGTTCTTTAGATACCTTCCAGCTCTAAGAATTAATGATTCATTGGGGGAAATCACTCAGCAAGTTGTGGTACATGAATATAATTTAATATTATTTGCACTGTAGAAATGTTAGCTATGATGAATAAAGAAATGTATCAGAAGGCATATTAACTGATACAAAGGGGAAAAAGCAGAGGCAGCAAAACAATATATATGATAACTACAACAATGTACATTCATAGATGAATCATCATAATAAAAAAACTGAAACTGAATGGTATGAAATTATAATAACCAAAATGATCTCAAAGAAGCAAGATGGGGAAAGACCTTCCTTCCTTCTTTGCAGAAGTGAGGGAATATGAATATAGAATAAAACAGGAAAATGTCACTTTTTAAAGGTATTAGATTTCATTTAACTTTTTTTTCTCATTTTTGGTATTAAGGGATGGCTTTCTCCAACGAGGAGGTGAGATATAATGGGAAATGCAGGTGATATAAAATAAAAGGTAGCAGTAAAATTTGGTCAGGTTCACTGAGTTAGACTGTTGGGGGTTAGCAAGGGGGTGATAAGTCAAACTCTCCACCCCCCCCAAAAAAAAACACCTTTTCACTTTTCAATCAGTTGTGTAGATGTAAAGTTATGGTCCACAATAGAAAACTCTATGAGTATGCATGGTTCTGTTCCCTTCTCATGTCTTCATCAAGTGTACCTTCAATACATGTGTAGATCATACTCATACAAATTTTATACAGAAGAAAAAATAGACATGTGGGTCAAGAGTTACTGATATCCTCCTTATAACCTTTGAGAGATAGTAATACCATCCGTGATATTTCCACTTATTTTGTTATTGTTTCTCTGAGAGGTCTTATAAAGTGATTTACAAAGGCTTTTGAAAATATGTCACCTCCAGTATGGAACTTATTCCATTTTATGGTCTGATGTAGCTGTAATTCTCAAGTTTATCTTCTTAAGTGCCCTTTCTACTTCCTCACATAACACATCAAGGACTGAGATGGCAAAGTGCAAGTTTTGGGGCTCCACTGTAGTGGTAAAAATAGGGTATTCTGTAAATGTGGACAGATTGGTTCCTAATTCTATCTTTTTGGTGTTTTTTTGTGTTTGCCATTTTCATCTATCAGTGTTCTTGGGGTGATGTGATTTAGTTTGGTCTCTTGCCAAGCTTTCTGTAGACTTATTTTTTTCTCCTTCCAAAAATGCTTTTTACTATTTAATGAGATGGTGCCGGTTATAATTTTCTGCAATCTTCCTTCTCTGTAGTGTTGAATAAATGAATTTGTATTTTAAACAGCATTTCCCTTATCTATCATAACAATGGTTGACATTTACATAGCATCTTAAATTTTTTTCAAAACACATTACCTACATATTTCATTTGTCAGGTGACTGGGGCAAATCATTTTGTCTAGCCTGGAGTATACCAAAAATATGGCAGCATGATGTAGAGAAAAGAGGGCTGGATTTAGAATCCTGAGTTTCAAGACTGGCCCTGGCATCAGCCTTGAATGTGTTAAAAGTTGCATATGTTTTCTGTAAGCTGAGCTAGTCCTTTAAGGGAATGAGGAGACTATTCGGTTTCTTTGCCTCTACAGGTATAGAATGCCTCTTCTATAAGGGACTCATGTCAGAGGCTTTAGCAGAATTCCCATTGCTGTGTGTGACATCTTTCTGATCAATTTCCAATGACCAATTCTCAGGGTGAATTCAGAGGCATAAGTGTTTTGTTTGAATTTAATTTTATCTTTTAAAATCTCATTATTAACAAAATTGTTTCTACCGCCTTTCATGATCTCCAAGTATCTCTTTTCATTCTAATCCCAAATATCTAATCCCAAAGAATCATGAGACTGATTTGAGATCTGGGTCCAAATATCAGGCAAGTCATGTAACACTTTTGGATCTCAGTTTCCTAATCTATAAAAATGAAATCGTTTAGTTAAATGGTGGTCTCTTTCAGCTCTAAACATATGATCCTCTGAATTTTATAATAATGCTGCTATAATCGACAATCTACAAATGTATGTAGTGCTTTTTAGTTTTGTCCTTCTTAATTTGTTACTGATTTCGACCTGTGATCTAACTAGTCAATAGTCTAATTGCCCTCAGTTAACTGATTTTGATATGACAACCATATCGGTATCTATTTAGTTTCTATCTACTAACATATAATCAGTTTCATTTTTCATGCTGTTATTCAGTAATTGCTATGTCCAGAGGCTTCTGACCCTCTTTTTTTGAAGAAGGTGTTTATATTATAGAGATGTCAGGTATATGAGTAGTTTTCAAGTCTACAACGATTTTTCAGTTCTCAAGCTTAAACCTACTCTAACATACTTTTCACTACTCTGACCTGTGCCTAGGTTTAAATTAAACAACCAAGTATTAATGTAAGTGTTAGTTAGGGTCGGAGATTTTTAAACCTTCTTTTGCCCCTAAATCTGGAAAATCATATGGACCCTTTTCCAAAATAATATTTTTAAAATGAAGAAAAAGCTAAAATTCGATTAGAGGTTAGTGAAAATAGAAACATTTTTTCTTCATTCACGTTCAAGCCTCCCCTGAAATTCATCTCCTAGGATCTATGGAACTTAGATGAAAAAACTCTGGTTTAGAAGATCTTTTTTAATTCTTTGCAGAATTTCTCTATTTATTCATTTTCTGCAATAGATGTTAGTTGCCACACTGTATAATTCTCTTCGTGCTGGTGTCTCTATTTAATCAAATAATCAATAAACATTTTTAAGCATCTACTGTGTACCAAGCACTATACCAAACACTAGGGGCACAAAAAGAAGCTCAAGACAGTCCCTGTCCTCAAGGATCTCACAATCTAATGGAGAGGATAACATGAAAACATACATAAAGATCAGCTATATACAGTGTAACAAGCAAGAGATAAGATGACTGAGGAAATAAGTGATCCTCTGAATGCTTTGATTTATTAAGCAATGCATGCCAATAGCCCAACAAATCAGGATCAGGTGGTCCCTTCCTCAGCTTGGGCACCTTCCTTTCCTGATTCATACTTTAACTGAAATTTACTTCCCTTTGATACTTGCTACTTGATCTAATAGCCCACGTGTCCATGGCATGTGATAGTTTACCAAACAGCTCCTTACTTTGAGAGAAAATTAATATAAATAATAGTATTGGGGAAGGAGGAGCTAGGTGGCTCAGTGAATAGAAAGCCAAGACCAGATAGGAAGTCCTGGGTTCAAATCTTACTTCAGACACTTCTTAGATGTGTGACCCTAGACAAGTCACTTAACCTCCATTGCCTACCTCTTACCAGTCTTCTGCCTTAGAACCAATATATACTATTGATTTTAAGGTGGAAAGTAAAAGTTTAAAATAAATAATAGTGTCTCTTTTATCAGATAAGAAAACTGAGAAAGAAAAGTGAAGAAAATTGCTCAGTTACAAAGCTGATAAATTGAGGAACAGGAAGTCAAACTGAGTTCTAAACTTCAAATTTTCTTCTAGCTCTTAAGATTCAGGTTCTTATTGAACTCTGGAAGACCAATAAGGACAAGAGAAAAGGACATAGTTGATTGATTGGATGACAGTGAAAGATTAAAAATGATTTCAACAGGCTAGACCCAAGGACTAAATTAAATCAAATGAAATGTAACAGGAATAAGTGTGGTTATGGGATCATAGTTTTAGAGCTGGAAAGGATGGATCTTAGAGGTCCCTAATTTCTACTTCCTCATTTCCTAGTTGAGGAACTAAGACCCAGAAAGATTAAATAACTTACTCAATATCCTATAGGTAGTAAGTAGTAGAGTAAGATTAGAACTCAGGCTGTTTGACTCCAAATCCAGTGCTCTTTCCACTGTACTATATTGACTCAAAAGGACAAAGTCATTAGAGCTGTCCCAAAGTAGAATAGGCTGCTGGAGGAAGTAGTGAGTTTCCATTCACTGAAGGTCTTCCAGAGGAGATTAGATGATTGTTTGTGAGAGATGTCATAACAGGAACTTCTGCTTAGATATAAGTTAGTCTGGATAGCCTCCGAGGGACTTTCTGATTCTGTGGTTCTCACAATTCAATATGATGCTAAAACTAGGGCTCTTACCACCAAGAAGTGCTGCTAAATCAGCCACCTTTCCTGACCAACACAGCAGGGCTTCAACAATATTCTACATTTTCTCCTGCTCCAGAAACAACTTGGACTGCTAACTTAGCACTGAGATCTGCTGACCAACATCAGTTTTTCATAAATCGAGGCATAATACTCTGATGATTTATATCTTGTTGGTTGCTTGCCAATGATAATGTTTAGGAATATTTATTCCTAACAGTAAGTAGCTTTTATTCTGTCAGCAGCTCAAGATTTTTCAAAACTGACAGCTGACTACAGGCTTCTAATGGAGAGTATCCTTGTGATGGAGAGACCTTCCTTGGTAAAGTTGGGTAAAGTAGTAAATAACTTCTCCTATCACCAGGATTTCTTTTTCCACACATGCCCAATTCTGCACTCAAAGAGCATCAGGGCTACACCTCTGCAACACAGCATCAAAGCTTCTATGGTATAATATTGTAGCAGAATATTCATTAGTTAATTAAGAGTTAAGAAATAGAATATTATTATTGATTGGTAGATAAGGGAGAATTGAGTATTCTCCTACAATGTCATTTTTGGTGATAAAAGTATTTAAAGGATTGTCATGTCAAAAGAGATTGGCCTTGTATTTAAACCCCAGAATAATAATAGTCATTTTTTATCCAGTGTTCTAAGGTTTCCTAACTACAAAGTCCCTCATTTTATCCTTGTAACAATCTTGGGGATGTAAGTGCTATTATTATGCCCATTTTACAGATAAGGAAAGTGAGGCTGAGAAAGGTTGTGACTGACTGGCCCAGGGTCACACTGCTAGTAAATACCTGAAGTTGGAGTTGATCTCAGGTCTTCCAAATTCTAGGTCTAGTGCTCTACCCACTGCTCTAATACTGGGAGAAAATGGTAGGAGTTTCAGGAAATCAAACTTCAGATTGAAGGAATGAAACACTTCTTGAACAGTTAAAAATATAAAAAAGTAGAAAGAGCTTCTTTGAGAGGGGGAGTGGATTCCTCCTCACTAAAGGTCTTCATGTAAAGGTTGGATAACAATTCATTAGGAATATTGTAAAGATTCTTCTTGGTCAAGTGCTGAAGGCACTAGATGGTCCTCCTAAAATCTTAGATTCTGTGATGCTAACTAGATCCTTCTCTGATTTTCTGAGCAATTAATGCAGAGTAATATCACTGAATGTGTCATAATCACAATCATCATTTGCATGAACACAGCCAATGAAATATATCTATGAAGAAGCATCAAACAGGTTTTTTGGAAACTGAGGGATTAGGGATGGCAATTCAGGACCAGGTCATTGCTACCAAGAGCTATAGAAGGATTGTCCTTAAAGAACCTGGACTTAGTCATCAATGTAAATTATGTAGGGAAATAGCAGAAACTGTTCAGCACATTGCTGCAGGCTGTAACATTTTAGCACCCACCAAATACCTGGCAAGGAGAAAGACTCTTGGTGAGAGTCACACATCAGAAGTTTGCTATGTTTCAAGGGCTGACAAATGACAAATCCTTATGTGACAAATAGAGAACTCAAAATATCCTGGACAATTCAACTAATAAACTGACAGATGACTGTAGGGACTGGCTTATTGCTAGGCTCTAATGGACAGAAGTGACTCCATGTTTGACCACTGATTGATCTGCCTGTGTACTGAGAAGTTCCTTTGTACCCAATACTGGTTAAATCAGGTACATTTAGGAAGTTAATTCAGATATCTACTTATCCTCATCAGTTTGACAAGCTATCTGATCCATGCACATAAAGTCAACAAACTTTCCTAATCAAAATACCCTTGTAGACCATAAAGAAAATCACAGTCTATACTATCCAATGATTGACTGTTTCAAAGGTCTTGCATCCATTCAGTCACTGTAATATGTCCACTGACAATAATCAAAGAGACCTAAACATCTGGACTCTCAATTGAGATATGCGTCCAGCTGTAGACCTGAGCCACAGTTTGTTCATGTGTCCAGGGGACTATGGGGTTAGGGAGCTGAACACTTGCATGGCTATTAAATAAATTGCCTGATATTTTATACACTTAAGTTCCTTCTCAGTACCATGATCATACCCATGATCTCTTCATAATGACAAACCTTCATACATAAAAAAGACCTCAAAATATCCTGATCAATTCAATCAATAAGCTGAATTGGAATTGGACTATAATCCCAGACCAAAATGTTGTCCACAATTGTCCCTATGGAACAATGATCTTTAGGGATGAAGACTTCACTAGTGTAGAGTTTCCAGTGAGGAACTTTCTCTACCAAAGCAGATTGGCCCCCTTTTTGCCATTTATAGTTGCCTTGAGCATTGAGAAGTTAGATAACTTGCGGTGAATTGTAGAGTCAATGTATGTCAAATGTGGGGCTTGAAACCAGATCTTCCTTACTTTGAGGACAGTTCTTTTTCCTTGATGGTATTCTATGTCTCATTACTGATCCATAAAGATTTAAAAACTACACATCTGGTGCCTGTCATCATGGCAAACACTCATTGTCTCAGAGCCTCATGGAGCTAAGGCTTTCAAAACAGAGATGGAGCAGAGAAATTCTAAGAACTATGGCAGCTTTGGTGAATGTTTTCGAGTTTACATACCCAAACTGCAACTTCAAGCTACCTGAGAACCCTCCACATAGCCCCAGAGAGTAGAAGGAGAAAGTGCTCACTTTGGGCGGCTGGACAAAGAAGTGGGGCATGCAAAAAATGTCCTCAGCTGCTGGGTAGAGGAGGAATGGAACAGCTTCCCCGCTACTGCCAGCCTGGCACATGTGCCAATACTTTGCCAATGCTGCCCTATGGCAATTGGCTAGGCACCTATCATCACTGCTGCCCTGTCTTTTCTGGAGCTGCACTAAACATGTTTTCAGTGAGCCTGCAGAGAATAAACATACATCCAAAAGCTTTTATTCAGCTCAAAAAGCAATTATTTCATCCATCTATACAGTAGTACAGAGTACTAAATATAAAATATATAAACACAAATAAAGAAATAAAAATAAAAGCAGGACAATGACTTGTTAAAAGCCCCCACTGGAAAAGATAGGAACAAAAAAAATAATAAAAAATTAGAGTAACTTAATAAAAATAATAACAACAACAATAATAGTGTGAGGACTTTTGTATAGGATATAGTAACTGGTACTTTAAGAATAAAAACCTAGTCAATCTCATGGTTTAATGGGGATATGATTAGAGTTTTAATGTTAAAAGATTATTCTATTGCAAATATGAATAACAAGGAAATAGGTTTTGAACAAAGATACATGTATAACCTAGTGGAATTGTTTGTCAGATCCAGGAGGGAAGAGGGAAGAGGGAAGAGGGAAGAGGGGTGGGGAAAATCATGAATCATGTAACCATGGAAAAATATTCTAATTAAATAAATAAATGGAAAATTTTAAAAAGAAGAAAAATCTAGGGGCAGCTAGATAGTTCAGTGGAGAGAGAGCCTGGCCTAGAGATGGGAGGTCCTAGGCTCAAATCTAGCCTCAGGAACTTCCTAGCTGTGTGACCCTGAGCAGGTCACTTAACCCTAATTGCTTAGCTCTTACCACTCTTCTGCCTTGGAACCAATACTTAATATCAATTATAAGAAGTTTTTTTTTTTTTTTAAGGGATAAAAATCTGTGTTTGGTGGTAGACTCACTATTCCCTTGTATTTTGAGTATGCTTTTGTTTTCATTCCTTGCCTTAGATAACAGTGCTGGATGATGTCTCATTGTCTTTGTCCCTGGGAGCAAATGAAGCCCTGATAAGGTTCCAATTATCAAGGTGCATCTGTGATGGATGGGCAGAGAGAGGGGAAAGGGATGCTAGTCAAAATTGGTCCAATGGCCATGGATAACTTTTTCCAGATTATACTGGGCAGATTTGTAACTGAGAATATGGTTCTCCCCTCTCTTGAGTAGCTAGTGAGATGTAGTAGGAAAGTGGCTATCTTTTCTTCCTGTCAATCAACAGACACTGAATAGATACCATATAAGAGACTTTGCCCGTACTACCAGGCTCTATCTGGCGTCATTCCTATGAGGACACAATATGGTAGATGACGAAGGCAATGAGGTAGAAGCAGTTGGGTTGCCTCTGAGAAAATTCACGAGTGTGCATCTATTTGAAAGATGGCAGTCATGTGTGCCTACAAGGGCTGCTCTATTTGTTTACCCAACCAGATAAACTTCTGGCACTGGTTGCAACCATTATTTTTTTTTGTAGAAACAAACACAGATGGCACACCAAAATTTTATTTTTAATCCTTCTGTTTCAACTATGATCACATCTCCTCATCTGCCAAAGGAACAATCATTAAAACCAAAACAGTGATGAAAGTCTATTTTCCTTCCAGTGTCCCCATTCTCTCTAGAGGCATTAAGAGGGGGGTACATTTAGTTTTTCCTTTGCCTCTTTTAAAGTAGCCTATTTATAATACACTTCTACTTTCTGATCATATCCCTGCCCAGGAAGATCAAAGAGGATTTTTAAACAGCCTAATCAGGCAACACATATTAATTCAAAGCCAAAAGCCTATGACCCCAGAGTTCTCTAAACAAAGAAAATGGAGATGGCTTTCAATGAGTCAAGTTCATATATTTTTCTCTAATAAAAGTCTTATATAGTAGAATGTAGGATTTTTTAATTAAAAAAAAAAAAGGCTAGTCTACGCCTTTCATTTTTTCAGAAGAGAAAACAAAAGCACAAGGAGGAAAACTGATTTACTCAAGGTTGGATAGATAGTGATAGAGGGAGAAGTAGCATTTAGCTCTTTTGACCCTTGGGACTAGATCTCCCCATTCTAGGGTGCTTTTGTTCAAAATTTTAGAGGACAAGTAGGTAGCACAGTGAATAGAGAGCCAGGTGTAGAGCCTGTTCAGATCTGACCGTAGACACTTTCTAGCAATGGGTCCCTAGGCAAGTCATTTAACCCTCACTGTCTAGCCCTTGCTGCTCTTCTGCCTTAGAACAAATACTTCATTTTTATTCTAAGATAGAAAGTAAAGGTTTTAAAGAATGTTTTTAAATGCATAAAATAAAATACATAAGGCTACAAAGAAAACTAATTAAATTAAAATAGTTGTTTTTTTAAAGCTCCAACTGATCCAACCATTCTGAAGGGCAATTTGGAACTATGCCCCCAAAGCAATAAAACTATATATCCTTTGATCCTGTAATATCACTACTGGGTCTTTATCCCAAAGAAATCATAAAAAAGGGGAAAGGACATCTCTGCACAAAAATATGGACAGCAGTTCTTTTTGTGGTGGCAAAGAATTGGAAATTGAGAGGACATCCATCAATTAAAAGAATGGCTGATCCAGACGAATCGCAAGTCAGCTAGGGAAGGGGTGGCTGGGGGGAGGGGGGGTTGCGGGGGAGGAAAAGAAAATTATCTGTTTCCAATGAACAATGTATGAAAATGACCAAATAAAATAATGTTTTAAAAACTAAAAAAAGAATGGCTGAACAAATTGCAGTATATGTTGGCGATGTAATACCATAGTGCTCTAAGAAATGATGAGCAGGATGATTTCAGAAACAGCTGGAAAAACTTACATGAACTGATGCAGAGTGAATTAAGCAGCATCAGGAAAACATTGTACACAACAGCAAATTTCTATAACTATCAATTGTGAAAGACTTAGCTACTCTTAGAAATACAAAGATCTGGGACAATTTTGAAGGACTGAGACAAAGAATGCTCTCCACCTCCAGAGAAAGAACTGGTGAAATCAGATGCAGATCAAAGCATACTATCTTTCACATTAGTTTATTTACAGTTTTATTTTGGGGTTTTGGTTTTCTATGAGCATTCTCTTAAAACAATGACCAATATGGAAGCATGTTTTGCATGATAATACATGTATAACCTATATCAAATTGTTTATCATCTCTGAGAGGGGAAAAGGAAAGGAGGGACAGAGACAATTTAGATCTTATAATTTCTGAAAATATATGTTGAAAAGTGTCATTACATGTAACTGGGAAAATAAAACATCCTCAATTTTTTTTAAGTTCCCAGATCCCAGGCTAAGAACCAACTATTTCAATTTAATTAGTTTTCTTTATAACCTCATGTATTTTATTTTATTCATTTTTTTAAAATATCTTTAAAACTTTGACCTTCCATTTTAGAATCAAATTGAAGTAGTCCAGTCTTCACATTTTACAGATGAGGAAATCAAGCCTTAGACAAGAGAAGTTACTTCCCAGAGTCCCAGAGGCAGAAAGTATCATTCAAACCCAAGTTCTTTGATCCCAAATTGAGGGCTCTTTTAACTACACTTAACTTCTAGGACCAGTATGCTAAAGGTACAACAGAGCAATTTATTACCAGAGAGAGGAGAGAGAACAGGAACACAGAGCTATTATTAAGGTTAAGAAATAGCAAATTAAAGGCCATGACGAAAGAGACATTTTTAGTTCAGGGTAAGAAGATATAGGAAGTTCTGTCTCAAGCTTCAATTGAACAGCATCCACTACTTCAATAAAAATCATTGTCCTAGCCTCCAATTATAAAATAAAAGAATTAGTGAATTCCTTCATCATGATGCCAAGTGCAATAATAACGTGGTTGGTTACAGGCTGTCATGTTTGGAACATTACTGTAGAGCTCTAAGGTTTTTTTTCCCCCCTCTTTCTTTTTATTATGAGCACAGCTTGGTGGCCCTGGTCCTAAAGGAAAAGAATTATTCTTTTATTTATATGAAGGTCTCTACCCTCCCCCTTTCACCCACTCAAAGGGATTTGAGTAGACAATTAAAGTCTAACAGTAATAAACCAAATCATAGACATTAGAAATGAGAAGAAAAACTATTAGAGGTATCATCTCATCCATAACCCCTGGGGAGCCAATGATGTAGAAGTAATTGATGAAACATGATCTGCTCATGCTTAAACCAACTCAGAACACACAGCAAACTGACCTAGCTCGTTGAGCCAATGGTATCTATCTGCAGATGGTGCAGATCAGCCCTCATCAAAACTGCAAATCTGTGTCCTCAGATTCCCCTTTTAATACCAATTTCTCACATCCTTAATTCCTTCCTCTCTGTTTTTTCTATTCTTGCTTTCTCTACTCATCTCTACTCATCTCCTCCCAACAATCAAAAACTACTACTATTATGAGGACAGCTGGGTGGCAAAGTGAAGAGAAAGTCAGGTTGAGAGGTGAGAGATCCTGGGTTCAAATGTGACTTCAGACATTTCCTAGCTGTGTGACTCTGGAAAAGTCAGTTAACCTAGCCTAACTCTTACTGCTCTTATGCCTTGGAACAAATACTAAACATTAATTCCAAGAACTAAGGTAAGGGTTTTAAAAAACTATTTTGAAGTAGGCAAAATATTGAGGTCAGAGGACTTGAGTTAAAATCTTTTTTTTCTTTTTTTTCTTTTTTTTCTTTTTTTTTTATTTTTTTTTTTTAATATATTTTATTTGGTCATTTCCAAGCATTATTTGTTAAAGACATAGATCATTTTCTTTTCCTCCCCCCCCCCCCAACCCCCCATAGCCGACGCGTAAGTCCACTGGGCATTAGATGTTTTCTTGATTTGAACCCATTGCTTTGTTGATAGTATTTGCATTAGAGTGTTCATTTAGAGTCTATCCTCTGTCATGTCCCCTCAATCTTTGTATTCAGGCAGTTGCTTTTTCTCGGTGTTTCCACTCCCATAGTTTATCCTTTGCTTATGAATGGTGTTTTTTTCTCCTGGGTCCCTGCAAGTTGTTCAGGGACATTACACCACCACTAATGGAGAAGTCCATTACGTTCGATGATACCACAGTGTGTTTGTCTCTGTGTACAATGTTCTCCTGGTTCTGCTCCTCTCGCTCTGCATCACTTCCTGGAGGTTGTTCCAGTCTCCATGGAACTTCTCCACTTTATTATTCCTTTTAGCACAATAGTACTCCATCACCAACATATACCACAGTTTGTTCAGCCATTCCCCAATTGATGGGCATCCCCTCATTTTCCAGTTTTGGGCCACCACAAAGAGCGCAGCTATGAATATTTTTGTACAAGTCTTTGTGTCCATTATCTCTTTGGGGTACAGACCCAGCAGTGCTATGGCTGGGTCAAAGGGTAGATATTCTTTTGTCGCCCTTTGGGCATAGTTCCAAATTGCCCTCCAGAATGGTTGGATCAGTTCACAGCTCCACCAGCAATGAATTAATGTCCCTACTTTGCCACATCCCCTCCAGCATTCATTACTTTCCTTTGCTGTTATGTTAGCCAATCTGCTAGGTGTGAGGTGATACCTCAGAGTTGTTTTGATTTGCATCTCTCTGATTATAAGAGATGTAGAACACTTCTTCATGTGCTTGTTAATAGTTTTGATTTCTTTATCTGAGAACTGCCTATCCATTTCCCTTGCCCATTTATCAATTGGAGAATGGCTTGATTTTGTGTACAATTGATTTAGCTCTTTATAAATATGAGTAATTAAACCTTTGTCAGAGGTTTCTATGAAGATTTTTTCCCAATTTGTTGTTTCCCTTCTGATTTTAGTTATATTGGTTTTGTTTGTACAAAAGCTTTTTAGTTTGATGTAGTCAAAATTATTTATTTTACATTTTGTGATTCTTTCTATGTCTTGCTTGGTTTTAAAGCCTTTCCCCTCCCAAAGGTCTGACATGTATACTATTCTGTGTTTACCCAATTTACTTATGGTTTCCTTCTTTATGTTTAAGTCACTCACCCATTTTGAATTTATCTTGGTGTAGGGTGTGAGGTGTTGATCTATTCCTAGTTTCTCCCACACTGTCTTCCAATTTTCCCAGCAGTTTTTATGAAATAGTGGATTTTTGTCCCAAAAGCTGGGATCTTTGGGTTTATCGTATACTGTCTTGCTGAGGTCGCTTTCCCCCAGTCTATTCCACTGATCTTCCTTTCTATTTCTTAGCCAGTACCAAATTGTTTTGATGACTGCTGCTTTGTAATATAGTTTTAGGTCAGGGACTGCAAGGCCCCCATCATATGTGTTTTTTTTCATTATTTCCCTGGATATCCTTGATCTTTTGTTCTTCCAAATGAACTTTGTTATGGTTTTTTCTAAATCAGTGAAGAAGTATTTTGGTAGTTCAATGGGTATGGCACTAAATAGATAAATAAGTTTGGGTAGGATGGTCATTTTTATTATATTGGCTCGTCCTATCCATGAGCAGTTAATGTTTTTCCATTTGTTCAAGTCTAGTTTTAGTTGTGTGGCGAGTGTTTTGTAGTTGTGTTCATATAGTTCCTGTGT
The DNA here is from genome assembly GCF_027887165.1 of Monodelphis domestica. Classification (NCBI taxonomy): domain Eukaryota; kingdom Metazoa; phylum Chordata; class Mammalia; order Didelphimorphia; family Didelphidae; genus Monodelphis; species Monodelphis domestica. Next base: position 57,838,435 of record NC_077233.1, on the reverse strand, counting down.
TTGTCTTGGGAGGTAGATTCCTAGGTATTTTATTTTGTCTAAGGTGATTTTGAATGGGATTTCTCTTTCTAGTTCTTGCTGCTGAGCTGTGTTGGAGATATATAGAAAAGCTGATGATTTATGTGGGTTTATTTTGTATCCTGCAACTTTGCTAAAGTTGTTGATTATTTCAATTAGCTTTTTGGTTGATTCTCTAGGATTCTTTAAGTAGACCATCATGTCATCCGCAAAGAGTGATAACTTGGTCTCCTCCTTGCCTATTTTGATGCCTTCAATTCCTTTATCTTCTCTAATTGCTACTGCTAGTGTTTCTAGTACAATGTCAAATAGTAGAGGTGATAATGGGCATCCTTGTTTCACTCCTGATCTTATTGGGAATGCATCTAGTTTATCCCCATTGCAGATGATATTAGCTGTTGGTTTTAGATATATACTGTTTATTATTTTTAGGAATGACCCTTCTATTCCTATGCTTTCTAGTGTTTTTAATAGGAATGGGTGTTGTATTTTATCAAAGGCTTTTTCTGCATCTATTGAAATAATCATGTGATTCTTGCTAGTTTGCTTGTTGATGTGGTCAATTATGTGGATGGTTTTCCTAATGTTGAACCAGCCCTGCATCCCTGGTATGAATCCTACTTGATCATGGTGAATGATCCTTCTGATCACTTGCTGGAGTCTTTTTGCTAGTATCCTATTTAAGATTTTTGCATCTATATTCATTAGGGAGATTGGCCTATAGTTTTCTTTCTCTGTTTTTGACCTGCCTGGTTTTGGAATCAGTACCATGTTTGTGTCGTAAAAGGAGTTTGGTAGAACTCCCTCTTTGCTTATTATGTCAAATAGTTTGTAAAGTATTGGGATTAACTGTTCTCTGAATGTTTGATAGAATTCACAGGTGAATCCATCAGGCCCTGGGGACTTTTTCTTAGGAAGTTCTTTGATGGCTTGTTGGATTTCAATTTCTGATATGGGATTATTTAGGAATTCTATTTCCTCTTCTGTTAGTCTAGGCAGTTTGTATTTTTGTATATATTCATCCATTTCTCCTAAATTGGTGTATTTATTGCCATATAATTGGGCAAAGTAATTTCTAATGATTGCCTTAATTTCCTCCTCATTGGAGGTGCTGTCCCCCTTTTCATCTTTAATGCTGTGAATTTGCTTTTCTTCCTTCCTTTTTTTAACTAGATTGACCAGTACCTTGTCTATTTTGTTTGTTTTTTCAAAGTACCAGCTTCTTGTCTCATTTATTAAATCAATAGTTCTATCACTTTCGATTTTATTAATTTCTCCCTTAATTTTTAGGATTTCTAATTTGGTTTTCTGCTGGGGGGTTTTAATTTGATCGCTTTCCAGTTTTTTCATTTGCATTTCCAATTGATTGATCTCTGCTCTCCCTTGTTTGTTAATATAAGCATTCAGGGATATGAATTTACCTCTGATTACCGCTTTGGCTGCATCCCAAAAGGTTTGGAAGGATGTTTCGCCATTGTCATTTTCCTCGATGAAATTATTAATTGTTTCTATGATTTCTTCTTTAACTAAACGGTTTTGGAGTATCATATTGTTTAATTTCCAATTGGTTTTAGATTTGGTTTTCCATATACCATTACTAATCATTATTTTTATTGCCTTGTGATCTGAGAAGGCTGCATTCATTATTTCTGCTTTTCTGCATTTGTGTGCTATGTTTCTGTGACCTAATGTATGGTCAATTTTTGTGAATGTGCCATGTGGTGCTGAGAAGAAGGTGTATTCCTTTTTATCCCTATTTATTTTTCTCCATATGTCTATTAATTCTAATTTTTCTAAGATTTCATTCACTTCTTTTACCTCTTTCTTATTTATTTTTTGATTTGATTTATCTAAATTTGATAATGGTTGGTTTAAGTCTCCCACTAGTATGGTTTTATTGTCTATTTCTTCCTTCAATTCTCCTAGTTTCTCCATTAGAAATTTGGGTGCTATATTATTTGGTGCATACATATTGATTAATGATATTTCCTCATTGTCTATAGTCCCTTTTAACAAAATATAATTACCTTCCCTATCCCTTTTGATCAGGTCTATTTTTGCATTGGCTTTATCAGATATCATGATTACCACTCCTGCCTTCTTTCTATCAGTTGAAGCCCAGAAGGTCTTACTCCATCCTTTAATTCTGACCTTGTGGGTGTCAACCCGCCTCATGTGTGTTTCTTGAAGACAACATATGGTAGGGTTTTGGATTCTAATCCATTCTGCTATTCGTCTACGTTTTATGGGTGAGTTCATCCCATTCACGTTCAAAGTTATGATTGTCATTTGTGGACTCCCTGGCATTTTGATTGCCTTCCCTAATTCTAACCTTTTCTTCTTCGGCTCTACCTTTTAGTCCAGTGATTTACTTTGAAACAGTCCCCCTTGTCCCCTCCCTTGATGTTTCCCTTTTTAGTCCCTCCCTTTTTGTTCCCTCCCCCTCCCCCCTCTCTTACCCTCCCTTTTTGTTCTCCCTCTCCCCCTCCCCCCCTTGGTTTTCCCTTCTCCTTACCCTTGTTGGGTAAGATAGAATTCAAGATCCCAATGGATCTGGAGGTTTTTCCCTCTCAGAGCTGATTTCCCTGAGATTGAGGTTTAAGTAACCCCCCCCCCCTCTCTTCCTCTCCTTCTTATAGGAGTTTTCTTCCCCTCCCCTTCCCATGTGAATCTTTGTGTGAGAATGATTATTCTATTTGGTCTTTCTTTACCCCCTATTTATACATTACATTTTCCCCACATGTTAGTATACATAGGTTGATATAAATGTAGTCCTTATAGAAGAGAGTTTGAGTAAAAGAAGAAGATAACATTTTCCCCTTTCCTTAATATTTACCTTTTCAGGTATTCCTTGCTCTTTGATTTTCGGTATCAAACTTTCCACAGAGCTCTGGTCTTTTCTTTGCAAAAAGTTGGAAGTCTTCTATTTTGTTGAATGCCCATACTTTCCCTTGGAAGTATATAGTCAGTTTTGCTGGGTAGCTGATTCTTGGTTGGAGACCCAGCTCTCTTGCCTTTCTGAAGATCATGTTCCATGCCTTACGATCATTCAGAGTAGAACTTGCAAGGTCTTGGGTGACCCTGATTGGCATTCCTTTATATCTAAATTGTCTTTTTCTGGCTTCCTGTAGGATTTTTTCTTTTGTTTGATAGCTTTGGAATTTGGCAATTACATTCCTGGGAGTTGTCTTTTGGGGGTTTAGTGTAGAAGGTGTTCTGTGAGCTCTGTCAGTGGCTGTATTGCCCCCTTGTTCTAGAATCTCTGGGCAATTTTCTTTGATTATATCTTGTATCACCATGTCCAGTTTGGTGTTTATTTCTGGCTTATCTGGGAGTCCAATTATTCTTAAATTATCCCTTCTCCCCCTATTTTCCAGATCTATCACCTTGTCGGTGAGATATTTTATGTTCTCTTCTAATTTCTTGGTATTTTGGCTTTGCTTTATTGATTCTTGCTCTTTTACACGATCGTTGTCTTCCAGCTGCCTGATTCTGGCCTTTAAAGCCTGGTTTTCTTTTACAGTTTGGTCAAACTGGTTTTGTAGATGCGTGAATTTCTTTTGCATTATTTCCAACTTTTCCTCCCAGAAGGCTTCCATCTTTTTGGTCATTTCTGATTCAAATTCTTCATAGGTTTGTGGAGAGTTTCCATTTCCTTTGGAAGGTTTTGGAGCATTTTCTTTTATATTATCTTCTGTCTGCTCTGTATTTTGTATTTTGGCTCCATAGAATGTGTCCAAAGTCGCCCCTTTCTTCTTATTTTTCTTGGTATTTTGGGGCTTCTGTGGTTCTGTGGAGTTTGTCATCTCTGAATGTGGAGGATTAGCTTTTCTTATCTCTGTCTGGTGATCAGAGGCTTTAGTCCGGGCCAGATTGTCCCTTCTATGAGCTTTCCCTGGGTTAAACTGAATATGCCTCACTGGAACTGGAATGGAAGGGTCGGACCACGAGGCCACACTCTCCCCCCGGCTCGCTTTCCGGAAGTTGCCTTCAGAATCGCTGGCCGTGAGGCTGTTTCGTCGGCCTGCGGGGGGATGGGCTGCCGCTTCCCCAAGCTCCGAGAGCACAGACTTTCACTGAGACTTGGATAGCAGGATCCAGCCCGTGAGGCTGTCTTGCCCGCCCTGAGGGTTGCTGTTGTTTTGACCAGCTCTCTGCAGCGGAGGCCCCAGGCAGTAACTTTCACCGGGACCGACAGGCTCTTTGCAGCGGAGGCCCCAGGCAGTAACTTTCACCCGGACTGGGACTTGGGTAGAAGACCCTGAGGGTTGTTGTTCCTCAGACCCTGCTCTCTGAGCCCGGCGCGGCTGCCGCTTCCGGGAGCCTTGGACTCTGCGCTCCTACCCCTGAGGTCCGAGGGATCTCGGGTTCTGGCTTTTAAGGGGAGCCGTACCTTTTGAACCGGGTCCAGGTCCAGGAGGAGGGTTCCCAGGGTCTGTGCTGTTGATCGTTTTGAATTTCGGCGCCTTAGGAGCTTATCGTTTGAGATTGGTCGGGAAGGGTTTTCCGGAGATCTGAGCTTTAGCTTTCTCTAAGCCGCCATCTTAACCGGAAGTCCGAGTTAAAATCTTACCTTAGCTGCTTATTATCAGTATAACCATGGGCAAATCATTTCCCCACTTCTCTGGACCTCAGGTTCTTTATCAATAAAATAAATTAGTTAAATAGGATGGCTTTTCTAAGGCAACAGTGTGTCACAGTGGTCTAAGCACTGCAACATCAGTCATGTCTGACATGGGCACTGTACCCCAGAAACCCAGATGAACTATTACCAGGGAAACTCCCTTGCCTTTGCATCCTTGTGACTCTTATTTTTTTTTTAAACCCTTACCTTCTGACTTGGAATCAATACTGTGTATTGACTTCAAGGCAGAAGAGTGGTAAGGGCTAGGCAATGGGGGTCAAGTGACTTGCCCAGGGTCACACAGCTAGGAAGTGGCTGAGGCCAAATTTGAACCTAGGACCTCCTATCTCTAGGTCTGGTTCTCAATCCACTGAGCTACCCAGCTGTCCCCCCTTGTGACTCTTAACCTAGAAACACCCAATGACCCCACCTAGGGTCCTGAGATGTTTACCCTCTTTTGTCCTCTAGACTTAAGGTGGACAAAGATGAATCTTTATGCCTCCAGGCAGACCCCAGCCTGAGGGACTCTAGGTCATGTCCACACCAGGACATAGCATCTAAAGAGTATATAAATCCCAGAACTGATGTTGTCTGGGGGACAGCCTTTCCATTCATGCTGTTCTCCCAAGGAACTGCTCCCTATCTTGCTGTCCCACCTTGCTATCCTCATTCTCAACATTATTCTCTAAATTAATAAATTTCTCTTTTTGTTTTTAAGCTAAGTTTTGGAGTCTTGCATTCTTGCAAAAGGTATCCTTCCCAAACCCCAAAGGTATCCTTCCCACCCATAACATTTTGGCGCCCAGAAGAAAGAGGGAAACCCCAGGGGTACACATTGACCCCCATAACATTGTCCAGAAGTAGAATGGGTTGCTTGGGAGATATAGTATGTTCCTTTTCTCTAAAAGTCAAACCAAGACTAGATGACTATTTATCCTGAATATTAAAGAGGGGATTTTTGCTCAGGCTTGGTTTGAGCCAGATAGTTTCTGAGATTCCTTCTGATCCCAAGATTTTTTGACACTATGTAAAAGAATTAAGCAAAATTCTGCTGGGCTTTAGCTGAGGTAAATTACTTGAAGAGTAAAATTATTACCTAGTAAAGTTTGAGTTGTTCCTATTTTGAATCACCTCCAGATTTTTGATGGCAAATACTAAATGATACATTTTTTTAAAATCATGATTTTTTTTCATCTTTACTACTTCTTTCATTCTTCAACAATAGTTTACTTATTATTTTAGCCAAAACTAATTCTTCAGGACCCCATTTGGGGTTTTCTTGGCAAAGATTCTGGAGTGGTTTGCCATTTCTTTCTCCTTTTCATTTAACAGATGAACAAACTGAGGCCAAGGGGGGTTAAATGACTTGCCAAGGGCCACATAGCTAGTAAAGTGTCTACAGCTGGATATGAACTTAGGAAGATGAGTGCTCTATCTACTGCAATGTATAGGCCAAGTAGGTGGCATCCACAATCTATTAGCTTCTCTGATTAATATGTGTTATATCTGACTCATTGAATTTGCAATCACTAAAACCCCTAGATTTTTTCCAAACCAAGTATTATCTAATTCAGGAGTTCTTTACCTTCTTAAAACAAGGATCCCTTTGGCAATCTGGTGAAATCTATTGATCCCTTCTCAGAATAATGTTTTTAAATGCATAAAATAGAATACATAGGATTACAAAAGAAATCAATTTAGTTAAAATACAGTTACCAAAATACTTTTAAAAAGCAAAGGTCAAGGACCCCAGATTGAAAAACCCTCATTTTCCTCTTCAACTTGTTGACTTTTTTTGAATCTGTGGAAAGCAAAGCCAAAAATTGTTCTCTGGACAACCAAAGTCTCCTCAGCTTCTTATATATTTATCAGATCCCCAAGAACAGAGAATAAATGAACCAGACAAACTTCAGCCTCCATATAATAAGTCTAGCTTGAAAGGATAAAAATCAAGTCCTCAACAACAGCCCTGGTCTTGCAGTTGGTAATGAAGGCTATTGTCATATGGGGAGAATAGCTTCAATTTTTCAGGAAGGCATGAAGTGAGGTCCTCAGATGGAGAGGAAGACAATCAAAATGCCATGGGAAGCTAGAAGAGAGAAGAGGAAATCTGGAATTGTTGACACACTGGCTCCTTAGGGAAATCATCTTGCCCAACCAATTCATTTAATAGATAAGGAAAAAGAGGTCCAGAATCATGGAGAAATGACTCATAAGGATTCATCTGATTCAGACTGCTTTAGTCCCTTGTATTAGTGCTAGGAATACAAAAAGAGACAAAACATTTGATCCAATCATACCACTATTGGGTTTATACCTCAAAGAGATAATAAGGAAAAAGACTTGTACAAGAATACTCATAGCTGTGCTCTTTGTGGTGGCAAAAACAACTGGAAAATGAGGGGATGCCCTTCGATTGGGGAATGGCTGAACAAATTGTGTTATATGTTGGTGATGGAATACTATTGTGCTCAAAGGAATAATAAACTGGAGGAATTCCATGGAAACTGGAACGACCTCCAGGAAGTGATGCAAAGCAAAAGGAGCAGAACTAGGAGAGCATTATACACAGAGACTGATACACTGAGGTACAATTGAATTGTGACAAAGTAGTGGTTGGCATAAACTGTGACCATGTAAATATGGTTTCAAACCAAAAATATAGTTGTCACCAGGGAAAAATTCCCAAATATGAAATATACCCAAGTCAGCTGGGCTTTTATGGAGATTTTAATTAATACAAATAAGGAATTAATGAAAGAGAGAGCAAGAGGAAATAATGAGAAAAGAGATAGGCCAGCCTACTCCAGCCTAGGCTTTTAAGCCTTAAGAGAGAGATCAGTCAATCTTTTATCCACTCACCATAAGATTTGTCCCAAGCAAGATTCTAGTGTTCAGAGAGACCCACTAGTTCAGCTTTGGCAAGCTGAACTAAGTTCAGCCACCAAGCCCTTCAAGGCAGCTCTGACAAGCTTCCTCTCTCCAATTCAGCTTTGGCAAGCTGAAATTCCAGAGACCTCTTTTTGACCTCCTTTTAAAGGGAATTTTCTCCTATGTCACCTCCCCTAAGTTCTCACATCTACCAATCACAGTAGACATTTTCCAAAGGACAGACCATTCTTAATTCATACCTGAGTAGACTAAACTTTTGAGTAATTCACACCTGAGTAGACTAAACTTTTGAGTAAGTTCACACCTCTTTGCCACTTGCAAGTTTACAAGTTGCCTGACCTTTATAGGTACTTAGCACCCTTTTGTATTAGATCTAAAAATAGGCACAGTTTAAGAGCTTTTGCCTTACTATAAGTATGAGTTAAGTATTTTTCATTGTTCAGTAAAGAGTTTACAACTTTATCTTCCCCTAAAGTATGCTTAAGTATGGGTGGAGTAGAGTTCTCACATTCCTGATCAAGTACCTTCATTGTTTAAAATGGGGAATGGTCTTAACCAAACCTTATGAAGTAGGGTCTGAGAATTTTTAAGGTTCACAATGTAATGGACTTCTCCATTAGTGGCAGCGCAATGATCCTGAACAACCCAAAGGGCTATAGGAGAAAAAACATTATCCACATTCAGAGGAAAAACTCTGGGAGTAGAAACACAGAAGAAAAACAACTACTTGATCACATGGGTCAGTGGGGATATGATTGGGGATGTAGACTCTAAATGAACATCCTAGTGCACACACCAACAACATGGAAATAGGTTCTGATCAAGGACCCATGTAAAGCCCAGTGGAATTGGGAGTCGGCTACGGGAAGGGGTGGGGGTAGGGGAGGGAGGGAAAGAATATGATTCTTGTAACCAAGGAATAATGTTCTAAATTAATTAATTAAATAAAAATTTTCAGTTAAAAAAAGGCAAAAGATAGTCCCTGCCCTCAGGAAGCTGACAAATATAAACAAAGCAAATGATGTAGGATAAATAGGAAATAGTTTTTTAACCCTTATCTTCCATCTTAGATTCAATACTATGTATTAGTTCCAAGGCAGAAGAGTGGTAAAGGCTAGGCAATGGGAGTAAGTGATTTATCCAGGGTCACCCAGCTAGGAAGTGTCTGAAGCCACATTTGAACCAAGAACTTTTTTTTGCACTAAGATGTTCATTTATTCATGAAATGAATGAATACACCCCAAATATATGCTGACACAGTGACACCTAAACACAAAATTATCAGTAGGCATACATAAATACAAAAATGTACCAAAAGCATCTGATTCATATCCTATTTCCCAAGTTAAATATACATATCTATAACAAAGATGAAACTATAAAATAAAATGTATTCATATACACTGTTGACTGGGAAAAAAACACAGAACTATTAAATAGTCAAAATCACTCTTTCTTTAATCAATGGAAAGGGGTTCAGTGCATAGTAGGTCTCAACACAGAGCTGCATCACATGACTGCACAGAGTCCAAGGACTGAACTATGGTTGCTCTGGACACTGACCCAGGGAATGCCAAACTTGAGAGAATGACTGTTCCAAGGAGCCATTAAAGTTGAGGAGCTTAAATACCTTTCTAGGTGGAACATGGGGGATGAGGATGAGAGGAACAGTTGATTGACTTTACAATGGTAAGAAAGGAAATCAAGGAGTTCCAGAAAGGAATAACAGATGCTTCACAATGGACACTAAAGGGAAAGACCCAGCCCGGGGTGGGGCCACCTTGGTAAAGGACTTTAACCCAAGTGGGAGAGACCATTGGGACAAAAGAGACACTTAACATCTTAAAGTCTATTGTTAGTCTGAGACCAGTGAAGTAGGACTTTCCCTCAGGGAGAAACTCTCATGTGACAAGGTCCACCCAGGAGCCTTCACCCTTGAGCTAAGTAAACTGGGGTTCATTTAATCGTTCTAGGCTACAATTTTGGGGTCTTCTAGATTCCATGTTGACAACACAAATACTACATCCTACATACATAGGTGAATATACACATACGCTTTAAAAAGTTACATTGTTCACATATCTACACACAGAGATATTCAAATACTTTATGGATATAGCAATATGTGGCCATACGAGTCAGCTAGTTACAATAAGCTAAATATTTCTTTAAATGTCATCATATTCTCACATTCAGACTTTCACCACTAAGCTTGGCTTTCAAGCTGCCCTTTACCTAACTAGCAAATAATTGAGAGGGAAAGCACGGGAATTAAGAGGGATTAGGGAAGGCTACCTGTAGGAGGCGGGATTTTAGTTGGGACTTAAAAAACGCCAGGGAGGTCCGGAGTCAGAGCAGAGAAGGCACAGAATTCCAGGCAAGGGAAACAGACAGACATAACCTAAACAATAGAAATGAAGAATTGGGAAATGTGTTGGAGAGTTATAAAGCGAGATCTCTTACCCAGGAAGCTAGCCTAGTACCAGGAAGAGTGATTGGAAAGAAAAATACCTAAATGGTATTCTCTTGCCTAGAGGACACTGACCTCCTTCCTCCTGCCTAGGAAGGGGCAAATCCCAGAGGTAAAACCCCCAAAGAATCCACAGCCTGAAGTGATTTGGAGAAGTCTGACCCAGAGGTCCTTACTTGCACATAGTCAAAACTCCCTCTGGTGGTCAAAATATGTATTACATTCCACTTTCTAATCTTAGTAATAGCCTGCTTCCTTGAAAATTGCAGAAGCTGAGGAAAGCAGAGATGCTCTGGTAGCACTTCCACCTATGTACATAGGGCAGACTTCCTTTCACACAGCAATAAAATAATAATAATAATATTAAATCAAAGATTTAAAAATAAAATCCTGATTCAAGTATTATTATTTAGTCATGTTGATTCTTTATGACTCCATTTGAGGTTTTCTAGGAAAAGATAACGGGAGTGGTTTGCCATTTCCTTCTCCACCATGTTCCCATTTTACAGATGAGGAGCTGAAGCAAGTAGAGTCCGTGTCACTGGGCTAGTAAATTTCTGACTCCAGTTTTGCTGACTTGGAGCTCTAAAACGTGCTTGGCACACTATAAAAGCCTAAGCAGCAAAACCTATGAAAGTAGGAGGAGTTAACCTTGAAGGTGAAACTAGCAAGCCATAAAATAATTTAAGAGTGGACGTTTAGTTCTAGAGCTTTGATGGGATGGAGTGGGAAGGAAGCTGAGGAACAGACCCAGGGGATGCTTTCAGGGGATGGGGGATGAGGGTAAAGTCAGAGATGCTGCCCTGAGAACAAAGATCAGGCAACCGAGCATTGTTAAAAAATGTAATACTAATCATAGGTTTTCTGACCACAATTGAGGCAGCAGGATACAGTAGAAAGGACTTGGGTTTGAATCTCAGCTCTTTCTTTTAACTAGCTACCTTCTATGAACCAGCAAGTTACTTCACCCCTGAATCCCTCAGTTTATCCATCTGTAAAATAAGGGGAGCTGAACTAAATGGCTTTGGGTTCCCTTCCAGCTCTGAGTTGATGGTTATCTTTTGTATGCCTCAGTTTCCCCATCCATAGGGCTTGTCAACACAGAATCTAGGAACCCCAAACTAGTGACCTAGTGGGATATGATGAAGCCCAGGTTTCAGGACTAGCTGGTAGGTGGAGACCCCAAAGTGTGTACTTATTCCAGTGGGAATAATCTCTGAAGGGAATCCCATGCTAGCAGTTTCAGACTGAGTGAGGGACCCTCAGGTGAATGGCAATCCTAGTTGGGTGGGACCCTCTTTGTCTTAGGTAGTCTCCCAGATTGCATCAGAGCCTCTTTTCCAAGAAGATCCACACCTGGGCAGAGAACATCCTTTAGTATCCATTGTAAGCAGCCCCTTCCCTTAGACCCTAGCCACTAGCTATGATTCCTTTCCCAAGCTTGATTGTATCTTTTCAGTGTAGTTTGAACACTCCCACTTTCTTTGTAGCTATAGCAATGTCAATCATCTTTCCCTGGATTTCCCCCAAATGGTATAGAGGTTCCCCAGATTCTTTTGTTCCTTTGAAAAGCATGATTGGCTTTCCCAGGGGTCAGTGTCCAGAGCGGCCAGAGTTCAATCCTCTGACTCTGTGCAGCCCTGTGGTGCAGCTCTGCTAGTGCACGGAACCCTTTCCCTTGATCAAAGAGTGATTTTGACTATTTAATAGTTCTGTGTTTTTTTCCCAGTCAACAGGCTAATAATAGCACCTGCCTCCCAGGGTTGTTGTAAGGATTCAATGAGATAATATTGTAAAGCTCCTGGCCCATAGTGGGGGCTTTATTCGTGTCAGTTGTTCTTCATTGTTATCATTTTCCCCCTTACCTTCTGTCTTTGAGTCAATACCATGAATTGATTGTGGTAAATGGAGTCTAATGGTATCTCTTACTCACAAGCATCATGGATCATAGGTTTAAATCTAGAAGGGACTGTCAACGTGGAATCTAGAAGTCCCCAAACTTGTAGCTTCGAAAGATTTAGTGATTCCCCAGTTTTGCTTAGCTTGGAGGTGAAAGCCTCGGGTTTGAGCCTGTTCCTGTGAGAATCCACAATCCACTTCAGATGGGGGCTAAACCCAAGCCGAAGTCGAGTGACTTTTTGGCACAGTAGGCAGCGCGTCAGTTTCGCAAGCTGAAGGTCCCCAGTCCGATCCCAGGAAGGAGGGTGTGATATACCGGGAGAGGCTTCTGGAGACTTAGAAGAGTCTCTGACTTCGGGCTTAGCCCCCATCTGAAGTGGATTGTGGATTCTCACAGGAACAGGCTCAAACCTGAGGCTTTCACCTCCGAGAACATCCCAGATCCCAAACCAGAGCAGGAGTGGATTAAAACTAAAGAGTGAAGCCCTCAGGGAAAACAGAGATGGCTCTAGCAGAACCGGTCTGGTGCCGCCAGAGTAGCCGAAAGCAGTCTCGGGACTCCACCACTCCCTCCCACTCCTCCTTAATGCCACACCTCCCTTCTCAAGATGGCGTCACTCAGTTACCACCTCATTTTATGTCACTGTCGGAAAAGTCACCTTCGCCTCGCTTTACGGCACCACCCGAAAGATCATTTCCGCCAGAGTTTGACTGCCAGGGAAAAGAGAGAAGCTGGTTTTTGGGGTCCCGCAGGACCAAGGCTTCAGAGCACTGCGGTGATCATGGACCGCAGGAAGAAGCCATTAGACGTCACGGCCTCCTCGGTAAGTGCACTGAGCTCGGACAGCTCCGGACCCTGGGCCCGTAGGGCCCCTCGGGGCTCCTTTACATCCTAGGCTCCTTATGGGCACCCTCCCCGACCTCAGTTTCCACATAGCCCCACAGATCCCTGGCTTCCCGTGCTCCCCTTCCCCTTGTCCCTCTCCCCCGGGACCTCGGGCTCCCCTTGGCACCCCCAGATTCCGGCCGCCTCTTATTCCGGCCCCTCCCCAGATCTCGGTCTTCCCGTGTGCCCCCTCCCCTCTGTCCTCCCCAGAACCTTGGCCCCATAGTACGAGCACCTTCTAGGTGTCATCTTAGACTCCTCACTCACACCGAACCCACATAGCCAATCCATTCTCTAGTTTTGCTATTTCTAACTCTTCAGCGTCTTCCCCTTGGCTCTCCTCTTCACTGAACCAGTTGCTTCTTTGATTCAAGCTTCCCTGCCCCTAAGTCACTCTTCATTGCGGTCCACCCTCTATTCATCTGCCAGAATGATTTTCCTAAAGCTACGGGTCATCCTAAAAAAAAATTCACTGCCTTCAAGACTCAGCTGAAGTTCTACCTTCTTTAAGAAGCCTTTCTCAGTCCCTTTAATCTTAATGCCTTCTCTCTGAGATGACCTTAAGTTTATCCTGTCTAGATCATCCTGTTTGGACATAGTTGTTTGTGTGTTGCCTCCCTCACTAGACTGTGAGCTCTTTTGAGGGCAATCCTCCATATTTTTTATCCCTCATACAGTGCCTGACACATAGAAGGCTCTTAACCAAAGCTAGTTGAGCAGCTGACTGGCTTAATTAAAGATAATTGGAGTAGCTGGCATGATATGGTCATTGATCTGGTAAAAAGAAATTTCTCAATGTAAATTTTTTTTAATTTTCCCATTTATGGCCTAAGGGCAGCCAGTGGAATGAAAAGCAACATGGAAAGAGTATTGGCTGCTAAATTTATATCCTTCCTCTAACCATTACCAACTGTTTGACCTATTATCCCTAGATTTGTCCTCTGGGGCCAAACAGAAAAAAACAAAAAATTAAATGCCTTTTTCATGTGGTAGTCTTTTATACACTAGAAGATAGCTATCATGTTCACCCTCCCCCCTTAATCTCCAAGTCGTCTCTTCTACACAACAAGAGTGCCTTCAACTGATCTTTCCATAGCATGGATTCAATGCCTTTCATCAATCAAGTTGTCTTTATATTCTCTAGTTTTTCAAATAGCTTCCTTAGCCCTGGTGTCTAGAACTGAACAGGTTACTTTAAATATGGTAGAGCAGGGTTGTCACTTATTCTTGAAACCTCTATCTCCATGCCTAAGATGTCCCACTGTTTTGGGGTAGGGGGCTAACATGTATATGATTCATTGAGCCTATAGACTACTAATTTTAAAACCCAGATTAAAAAAAAAATTTTTATTTAGAATATTTTTCCACAGTTACATGATTCGTGATCCTTGCCCCCTGCTTTCTCCTCCCTCCCCCAAAGCTGACAAGCAGTTCCACTGGTTTATACATGTATCATTGTTCAAAACCTATTTCCATGTTATTCATAGTTCCAGTAAAGCGATTCTTTATCAAATCACATCCCTATTGCACTACATGGTCGATCATATATTATTCTAATGCATTCTGTTTCCATAGTTCTTCCTCTGGATGTGGATAGCATTCTTTTTCCTAAGTTCCTCGGGATTGTCCTGGATCCTTGCATTGCTACTAGTAGAAAAATCCATTACTTTGGATTGTGCCATAATGTATCAGTCTCTGTGTACAATGTTCTCCTGATTCTGCTCCTTTCACTCTACTTCGATTCCTGGAGGTCGTTCCAGTTCACATGGAATCCTCCAATTCATTATTCCTTTGAGCACAATAATATTCCATCACCAACATATACCACAATTTGTTCAGCCATTCCCCAATTGAAGGGCATCCCCTCATTTTCCAATTTTTTGCCACCATAAAGATCACAGCTATGAATATTTTTGTACAAGTCTTTTTCCTTATTATCTTTGTGGTACAAACCCAGCAATGGCATAGGTGGATTAAAGAACAGGCATTCATTTAAAGCCCTTTATACATAGTTCCAAATTGCCCTCCAGAATGGTTGGACCAATTCACAACTCTACCAGCAGTGTATTAGTGTCCCAATTTTGTCACATCCCCTCCAACATTTATCGCTTTCCTTTACTGTCATATTAGCCAATCTAGGTATGAGGTGGTACCTCAGAGTTGTTTTAATTTGTATTTCTCTAATCAGGAGGGATTTAGAACACTTTTTCATGTGCTTATTGATAGTTTCGATTTCATTCTGTGAAAACTGCCTATTCATGTCCCTTGAACATTTGTTCATTGGGAAATGGCTTGATTGTTTGTAGATTTGACTTATTTCCTTATATGTTTGGGAAATGAAAACTATGCCTGAGAGTTTTGTTTAAAAAAAAATGTTCTCCCAGTTTGTTGCTTTCCTTCTAATTTTGGTTGCAGTGGTTTTGTTTGTACCAAAACTTTTTAATTTGATGTAATCAAAGTCATTCATTTTACATTTTGCAATATTCTCTCTCTCTTGCTTGGTCTTAAATTCTTCCTTTCCCAATGATCTGACAGGTATACTAATCCATGTTCACCTAATTTATTTATGATTTCACTCTTTATATTTAAGTCATCTACTCATTTTGAATTTATCTTGGTATAGGTATAAGATGTTGATCTAAACCTAATTTTCCCCATACTGTTTTCCAATTTTCCCAGCAGTTTTTGTCATAGTGAGTTCTTGTCCCTAAAGCTAGGATCTTTGGGTTTATCCAACACGAGCTTACTGAGGTCATTTATCCCTATTCTATTCCACTGATCCTCCCTTCTGTCTCTTAGCCAATACCATATTGTTTTGATGACCACTGCTTTATAGTACAGTTTAAGATCTGGTACTGCTAGACCCCCCCATCTTTCACTTTTTTTTTCATTATTCTCCTTGATATTCTTGATCTTTTGTTCTTCCAGATGAACTTTGTTATAATTTTTTCTAATTCTATAAAAAAGTTTTTTTGGTAGTTTGATAGGTATTATCAAATTTTAATTAATCTACTGATTAATCTACTGAGTAAGTAGATTAATTTAGTAGGATTGCCATTTTTATTATATTAGCTTGTCCTACCTAGGAGCACTTAATATTTTTCTAATTGTTTAGAGCTAGTTTTAATTGTGTGAAAAGTGTTTTGTAGTTGTGTTCATATAATTCCAGTGTTTATTTTGGCAGATAGATTCCTAAATATTTTATATTGTCTAGAGTGATTTCTAAATGGAGTTTCTCTTTCTAGCTCCTGCTGCTGAGTTTTGTTGGAAATATATAGAAATACTGATGATTTATGTAGGTTTATTTTGTACCCTGCAACTTTACTAAGGTTGTTAATTATTTCCACTAGCCTTTTAGTTGATTTTCTGGGGTTCTTTAAGTTCATATCATCTGCAAAGAGTGATAGTTTAGTCTCCTCCCTACCTACTTTAATCCCTTCAATTTCTTTTTCTTCTCTAATTTCTACTGCTAGCATTTCTAGTACAATATTGGATAAAAGAAGTGGTAATGGGCATCCTTGCTTCACTCCTGATCTTATTGGAAAGGCTTCTAACTTGTCCCCATTGCAGATGATACTTGCTGATTGTTTTAAATATATACTGTTTGTTATTTTGAGGAATGACCTTTCTATTCCTATACTTTCTACTGTTTTCAATAGGAATGAGTGTTGTATTTTGTCAAAGGCTTTTTCTGCATCTATTGAGGTAATCATGTGATTTCTGTTGATTTGGTTATTGATATGGTCAATTATGTGGATGGTTTTCCTAATATTAAACCATCCTTGCATTCCTGGTATAAATCCCACCTGATGATAGTAAAAAATCCTCATGATCACTTGCTATAGTCTTTTTGCTAGTATTCTATTTTAAGGTTTTTTCATCTATATTCATTAAGGAGATTGGTCTGTAGTTTTCTTTCTTGGTTTTTGGTCTGCTTGGCTTTGGAATCAGTACCATATTTGTGTCATAAAAAGAATTTGGTAAAACTTTTTTTGATTATTCTGTCAAATAATTTGTATTGTATTTGGATTAATTATTCTTTAAATGTTTGATAGAATTTACTTGTGAATCCATATGGCCCTGGGGATTTTTTCTTAGGATGTTCCTTGATGGCTTGTTCAGTTTCTTTTTTTTGAGATGGGATTGTTTAAGAATTCTATTTCCTCTTTTGTTAATCTGGGCAATTTATATTTTTGTAAATAATCACCCATTTCACCTAGATTGTCATATTTATTGCAATATAATTAAGCAAAGTAGTTCTTAATAATTGTCTTAATTTCCTCTTCATTAGAGGTGAGATTACCCCTTTCATCTTTGATACTGTTAATTTAAGTTTCTTCTTTCTTTATTTTTATTAGATTGACTAGTACTTTATTTTTTTTTAAGTACCAGCTCCTAGTGTTATTTATTAGTTCAATAGTTCTTTTACTTTCAATTTGATTAATTTCTCCCTTAATTTTTACGATTTCCAATTTAGTTTTTATTTGGGGATTTTTAATTTGGCCTTTTTAAAATTTTCTAAGTTGCAAGCCTAATTCATTGATCTCTGCCCTCTCTTTTCTCAGCATAGGTACTCAATGATATAAATTTTCTCCTGAGTACTGCTTTGGCTGTATACCATAGGTTTTGATATAATGTCTCCTCATTGTCATTCTCTTTAATGAAGCCTGTAATTGTTTCTGTTTTCTTCTTTGACCCACCTGTTTTGAAGAATTCGATTATTTAATTTCCAATTAACTTTAAATTTGCCTTTCCATTAACCCTTGTTAATTCTAATTATATATTCCCTTTCACTCTATTCCTTTAAACCAGTATTTTGCTTTTTTCAGTGCCTCCAGTTTCCCCTCCCTTCTATTACCCACCTGCTTCCCTTGTCTTGTTTTCCTTCTACTTCTCTGTAGGGTAGGATAGAATTCTGTGCCCCACTGAGTATACTTGTTTTTCCCTCTCTAAGCCAGTTACAAAGAAAGTAAAGCTTAAGCATTGCCCGTCACCACCCTTATCCTCCCCTCTCAGCATTGATTTTTCTAGCCTCTTTATGTTATGTAATTTTCCCCCATTCTATGTCTCCTTTCCCTTTTCTCTCAGTGCAACCCTCCCTTTGTCCTTGATTGATTTTTTAAATGTCATTCATATCATATCATACATAGATCGTGTTTCATATCACATTTACATATACATCATAAATCATTTACATCATATTATCATAATCAGCTTACTTTTCCACCCTCCTACCTTCTCTACTACTGAGAGTACTTTTTGAGAGTTATAAAAATCCTCTTTCCATATAGACATATAAATCTTTTTACCTTAATGAGTCCCTTAAATTTTCTCTTTCTTATTTACCTTTCTGGGCATCTCTTGTGTCTCATATTTGGCCTTCGGTTTTTGTTTGTTGGTTTATTCCTCAGGAATGCTTAGAAATCTATCTTATTGAATGACCATTTTTTCCCCTGAAGAATATACTCAGTTTTGCTGGATAGGTGACTCTGGGTTGTAAACCCAAATCTTTAGACAAAGCATTGAGATACTGTAATAATTAAAATAGTTGGTTGTCATAAACTGTAATAATTAAAAATAGTTGAGGCCATAAACTGTAGTCATTAAAATAGTGGAAGACTTAAATTGTGGCAGTTAAAAGAGTGGATGGCTTAAATTGTGACCGCAGAAAATATGTTTTCACTACAGTGTCTTGTTTTTAAATCAATATATAAGGTGGTCACCAGGGAAATATTCAAATATACCCAAGTCAACTGGGTTTTATAGAGATTTTAATTCATACAATGAGGAATTAAAGAAAGAGAGAAAGAGAGAAAAAGGAAATAATGAGAAAAGGATAGGCTGGCCCAAGGCAGCCCTGGCCAACCCAGGCCTAAGTCTTAAGAGAAAGATCAGTCAGTCCTTAATCACTCACCACAAGATCTGTCCAAGCAAAGATTCAGAGGGACAGAGTCTCCTCAGAGGGAGTTCCAGCCAGAGTCAGCCTCCCTCAGACTGTCTTCAAGAGACTGACTCAAGAGACTGTTCCTGCTCTCAGATTTTCATCTCCTTTTAAAGGGAATTTTCTCCTATGTCACCTCCCCTAAGTTCTCCCATCTACCAATCTCAGTAGACATTTTTCAAAGGACAGACCATTCTTAGTTCACACCTGAGTAGACGAATCTTTTGAGTAATTCACACCTGAGTAGACTAGAATCTCTGAGTAAGTTTTCACCTCTTTGCTCCTTGTAAGTTCACAAGTTGCCTGACCTTTATAGGTACTTAGCACCCTTTTGTATTATATCCAAAAATAGGCATAACTTAAGAACTTTTTGTCTTACTATAAGTATGGGTTTAAGTATCTTCCATTGTTCAGCAAAGAGTTTACAACTTTATCTTCCCCTAAGGCATGCTTAAGTGTGGTGAAGTAGAGTTCTCACATTCCTGATCAAGTACCTTCACTGCCCAAATGGGGAATGGTCTTAACCCAACCTTATGAAGTAGGGTCTGGGAATTTTTTAAGGTTTACAATCCCAACCTTATGAAGTAGGGTCTGAGAATTTTTAAGGTTCACAATACTCACAGTAGGCATGAAATGGATGGTGAGCCAAAAAGAGAGACTAAGATGAAGCAGACTAGTAGTAGGACAACAAAGAGAAGGCATTCCTGAAAATTCAAAGAATAATACCCAGTGAGAAAGAGTGGCTAAACAATGTCAGATACTATAGCCTTTGGTTTGGGCAATAGATTGAAGCTTGGGTCTTTGATTTAATATCCATCTCTCTTTACACTGCCACATTGTCTCTAGTTAGTAACCATATCAGAAATCTCCTTTGCTTTGTTAGTCAGTTTAAAGTTTACTTACTAAATTTGCCTGTTTTAAATACTTTGATGATGTTATGAATCTCAGTATAGTAGTACTTAATATTTCATTGCATTCATGTCCCATATTGTATTTAGCCACTCCCAAATTTATAGGCATCTACTTTGTTTCTGCTTTTTTGCTACTACAAAAATTTCTGCTCTAAATATTTTGTTATGTACATGGTCTTTCTTTGTGTCTTTTACCTGGAAATATATAACAACTAGTGAAATCTCTGGATCAAAGACCAGGGACCTTTTCAACACTTCTTTAGCAAAATTCCAAATTGCTTTCCAGTATAGTTGGGTCACTTCATAGCTTCACCAACAGTGCATCAGTAGGTTTGTATTTCTACAACCCTATCAATGTCAGCTTTCATCTTTTGTCATCTTTATTCAATTTGCTGAATATGAGGTGAAACATTAGAGTTGCTTTGATTTTCATTTTATATTCTTTAGTTTTGATGTACTTAGTGTTAATGTTGGTTTGTGATTTGAGAACATTATTATTAAGATGCATTTTTGTGTTAGGGAGCTTCTTGAGATCTTTCAAAGTTCTATCTAGTTTCCTAAATGCAACTTAGTCCACCTAATCATCTCTTATTCAGTTTGTCCAAGATATATATATATTTAATAGGATTAACTAAAGGAATAGCTCAATAAGCTGTCAATATAACCACATACCCATTTTCACCCATTAGGCTTATTTAAAGTAAGAGGTAATGGCTTTTTATTTTTGTTCTAGTTAGTGGACCTCAAGGCTGAACTTTTCCGAAAACAAGAAGAATTTAAAAAAGAAAAACTTCTCAAAGATGCTGGAGTTCCAGGGAAACCAAAATCAACCAACAAGGTAGAAGTCCAATATTTGTTTATCTGTAGGTATAAAACTTTTTCACAGCAATAGTTACTTTCTTCTGAACCCAGAGGGTAGCAAACAATGTTTTGTTTTCAATAAATAGATCTAACATAATCCCAGAGGGGGAAAATCCAGAGGAGATTCCAAGTGGGAACAGAAAAATAATAGAAATGTAGTTGTTGGAACCCTAAAAGAGTTGGTAATGGCTTTCAGATTTTGGTGGTTTAGCAACATTTTTTTTTGTTAAGTATGTACATTGAACATTGTTCTTCAAATATATAGTTTTCTAAAATTAGAGTACTCATTGAGGTGGTAATTAAGGGATAGATTAATTTAGCTCCTACTGATACTATGTAGTAATTAAAATAGTGGGAGTCATAAACTGTGACAGATAAAAGAGTGGTTGGCTTAAATTTTTGACCACAGAAAATATGGTTTCAAGACAGTGTCTTGTTTTTAAATCAAATATAAGGTGGTCGCCAGGGAAAAATTCCCAAATATGAAGTATACCCAAGTCAGCTGGGTTTTCTAGAGATTTTAATTAATACAAATGAGGAATTAAAGAAAGGGAGAGAGAGAGAAAAAGGAAATAATGAGAAAAAGATAGGCCAGCCCAGGCCCAAGCCCTAAGAGAGAGATCAGTCAGTCTTTTATCCATTCACCACAAGATTTGTCCAAGCAAGGATTCTAGTGTTCAGAGAGACACCAGTTCAGCTTCGGCCAGCTGCCATCTCCAGAGGGAATTCCTCTGAGACTTCTTCTCAAGGCAGCTTTTCCTCTCCTTTTAAAGGGAAATTTCTCCTATGTCACCTCCCCTAAATTCTCACATCTACCAATCACAGTAGACATTTTCCAAAGGACAGACCATTCTTAATTCACACCTAAGATGGCTAAACTTTTGAGTAATTCACACCTGAGTAAGTTCTCACCTCTTTGCTTTTTGCAAGTTCACAAGTTGCCTGACCTTTATAGGTACTTAGCACCCCTTTGTATTAGATCTAAAAATAGGCACAGCTTAAGAACTTTTGCCTTACTATAAGTATGGGTTTAAGTATTTTTCATTGTTCAGCAAGGAGTGTCTTCCCCTAAAGCAGGCTCAAGTAGGGGTGGAGTAGAGGTCTCACATTCCTGATCTAAGTTCCTTCATTGTTTAAATGGGGAATGGTCTTAACCAAATCTTATGAAGTAGGGTCTAAGAATTTTTAAGATTCACAAACAGCATAAGAAGATTAGGGGCTTCCATTCCAGCAAGACTGTGGAATGCCCAATCCACCCCAGTTTGCAAGGTCTCTCGGAAACCATAGCTTAGAAGTTGCCAGACACATAGCCAGCTCCCTAGCATAAGAAAAACAAATATTGTATGTTTCTTCCAAGAAAATTACTGATGCAAGTGTTCTGTGAGAACATATAATATTGTATACAAAATTGGGTCATATTGAATTGTTGAATTGACATGTTACCTGTGATTTATTATCCTGTAGAAAACTCTGTTCAGAACCACTGAAGTAATCTAAATCTATCACTTCTATCTTGTAAATCATTAGTAACCACTGTCCCTGCCAGAGGCTTACCTAATAATCCCTTAGCCTATGTAATTTTCCCTATAAAGTATGTACCCCAAATCATTAAACTTTGTCACTGCCCAGCAAGAGGACTTCTGTGTGTCTATCAGTCTGGCAGTTCGACCCTCCTGTAATCCCAGAACCATTTTTCTCATCCTAGTTCATTGACCCACAAGTAGTTCTTCAAGCAGAACTCAACAACTCTGTGTAGAAATTTTTAACACATCAGAGTCTCTGAGCTTGCATTATGTGGCACCATAAATGTGCTTTATGTTCAATTGACTAATTATTTGCAAATTATTTTCCTTCTCTGGCCAATAAGTAGTTAATAATAAGCTAAGAAGCTTACTGATAATCATGTATTGGGTTTTTTTAATTCCCCAGAAACCAAGTATTTGGAACAAACAGAATGCTGGTGTTTCAGAACGGGCTGAAAAAGATGCCGAACAGAAATCTGAAGAGCAAAAGACATTAGATAAGTCAAGGTAATGTCAAACCCCAGAAAACACAGGTTTTCATCTCTTTCGAGCATCTTAACTTTAGCCTGTAGACAAAGTCCCTAAATTATGCTAACAAGATGGATGTTTGCCCAATTGAACAGAAGCCCCCAAGAAAAAGAAGATTCAATATTGCTTGCTCCTTGAGTTTTCTGTCTGTTGAAGTCAGTTTGGCACTTACTTGTCATACTAAAGGAATGATGGTTCAGTGTTTTAGCACCCTGGTCCAGTTTAGTTGTGGCAAAAGTCTCTGGGATCACCTGTTCCATCTGGTCCTACTTACTCCTACAAGAAAAGAAACCTCACCAGAACTAATGGACAGAATAGCCACTCCTTTGATGGAATGCCAGTGAGTTGTCCAATCTTATTTGAATTCTGGATGATAAGTAGAGGTGGTGTGCCATCATCTAGAAAAGGCTGGGCTAAGAGTCATTAGGGCCCCCCATCTCTTCTGGCTTTGTGACTCTGAACAAGTCTCTGGACCCTGTTTTACTCTTTTGTAAAATAAGGATAATGACACCTGTAGCTATACTTGCCCTCACAGAAGGGTTGTGAGGCTCAGCTGATACCATGTCTGTAAAGTGCTTTACATACTATAAGTGATCTATATGTGTCGCTTCCTGTTGTAATTGGTCTGAGTCATAGATTGCTCCTATCAAAATAATGTACATTGTAATAATATAAACACCAGTGTGAGGAGCCACTAACCCACAGGTGATCTGGCTATGGATTCTTGGCAGTTGAGGCTAGACTGTGATTTCTACTGTTTTAAAATTCTTTGAAATTTTAAATTCTATTTCTTTTATGCTATTTAAATTCTATTAAATTCTACAATATTTTCTTGTCAGTGTGTGGGTCCCTTTTCTGAAAGCTGCTGATAGAGTATTTTAAGATCTCTCACCTCCTCGACACTTAAAGCCAGTTGTAGTTTGGGATCTTTGGTAACTCTTGACTAGCCTTATTTTATTTATTTTTAACACTTTTTTCTTTAGGGAAAAATTAGAAGAGAAAGCCAAATTGTATGAGCAAATGACTAAAGGAGACTTCTTAGGTGAGTATACTGAGAGATGATAGGTTTCTAATTCTGTCTTTTCACATAGAACCCTATTGAAATAGGTGTCTTGTTTTTGAACAACAGTAATAATGGGGAAGAAAGATGCCAAGTATTCAAAATCCAGTTGGCTTCTTCTGTACATACATAGTAGAAAAGGAATTGAATCAAATCATCAATATTTATTAATCTTTTGATTCCACACATGGAGTCAATCAGTCAACAGATAGATACCTGTGCTAGGCACTGTGATGGGAACTGGGGATACAAATAAAAAGAATGAAATATTCTTGGCTCAGATAGGAACTTCCATTCCATGCTAGGCATTGTGTCACAATTTGATGAGGTTTTGAGACAGTGCTCCTATTGACCCATATTTCTCCTTACTCCTCCCTCATTCATAATAGTCTTTGAATAAATCTTTATTGAATGATTAGATAGGATTCCTGTGACTCTTTTTTTAACCTTAAATTTAGTATAACAAATTCACATAAAACAGTTTCATGAATTTGTTTATAAAATAGACCAAATAAAGTTCACTCCATATGCAGTGATACAATTCTTCCCTCTCACACTGAGAATGTCTTGCAGATGCTCTTGGTCTTCCCCCAAACTGGTGCCCTCTTTTAATAATACAGAGAGGACGACTCATTCTGTTCCTGTCCTCTGTCATTGGCCCAGTGTTTCTCTGAATCTTAACCATTGTGTTCTCTGGCCAGTGACATTGTCACTGGGCATAGATTCCTTCAAGAGTCAGTTTTTATTGATAGTACAGTGGACAGCTGTAGAATCTTGAAAGGCTTCTTTCTTCAGGGAATTTTAAATAGATGTGGAATTGATATCTAGCAGTCAGTGTGTGTCTTTGTAAAAGTGCACAAGGAGAGTTCAGGCATTGTCCAATAAACCTGTCTAGGGGAATGTCAGCCACCATAGAGAAGAACGTGATGTTTTGTATTCATTTCTAATTCAATGTGTTCTTTGATGTCAAATATCTAAAAACTGATTTTTCTCTCAGATGAAGAAACAGAGGAGATGTACCTTGTGGATTTCACCCAAAAGATCATAGACAAGCGAAGAGAAGTACAGGCCTTAAGCCTGAACAAAGCATCTAAAAAGACAACAGCAAAGGAGGCAGATGAAGACGAAGGTCTATCTGAAGTAGATATCCCTCCTCCCCAAGACCCCAGTGAAGAATGGTTTGTAGCATTTATACAGTCATGCTTCATTATAGCACACTCACTTTTTTCCTTTCTTCTCATCGTTTTCATTACTGCCATACTCTCCCTTCCTTACTTTTTTCACTTTAGAATTCCTTTGTAGGTGAGTTCAGTCTAAGTGATAGTAAGACTGGAATGGCTTATCACAGAGGTAAATGTGGTAATTTATGACTGTAGTTAATTCCTTTTGTCTATCCACAACACACTATATGCCTTTCAACAGGGGTTTAACAGAAAATTTAAAAGTGTTTTGAAGAACAAAGGCAAGTGTAAAAGTGATATTTGGTTAGAATTGGACTGTTCGGGACCATTTCTTTTGCTACATATTAGAATTAATATCTATGCTACTTTATCTTGTTTCTTTTCTTTTTTGAGCTACTAGCATTAACAGACATTTTGTCCAGCAGGGAATAAAGGCTAGCTGCAGTAAATATCACTCAATTATGTTGTGTACAAAGTAAATGAAAGCTTAAAAAAATCCTGATGTAAGATTTAAATTAATATCCAATAACTCCAAGTATTATATTTTATAACATTTATTAATAATAACTTGAAGTAGAAGAAATAAAAGGACAAAAATAAAAGCCTGAGTAAAACTCTCTTGCCTTTCACCTCATCCCACCTCCACAGATGTGATCGGGGGGGAAAAGAGGGAGGGGCAGGGTCACACAAAAACTTTATCTCCAAAACATAAGGATGTAATGTGAGAAGGAACATGGGAAGCTGGGATTTAGAGTCCTGGGGAGCAGATTCTAATTACACACTGAAAATGAATCAGAAATTATATTCTTTTTTCTTTAATAAAGTTAGATTATCTTGGGTTAAAAAAAAAAAGACTATGACTTACCTCGATGTAAATAGTTATCCTTTATTATTTAAATGATCCTGAATTTCACCTTCTTGTTTTAGTGTTTGGTAAAAACACAGGTTGAATGTTTTATCTTAGTGGTGATGTTGGTTTCCAAGTACTTTGTCAGTTAAAATTCTGAAAAAAGTTCTCTTTGCCTAAAGAGCTCTTGGAAGGAGATGTACTTTGTCTGATGAGAATTATAGTGGGAAAATCCCAACCTAAGATGTTGTCCCCATTCTTCTCCTTTTACTTAATCTTATTCTTCAATCGCCTTCCACATCCATTTTAGCTAGACCTAGTCTTTTACTCTCTTTGTCTGTTTCTGCATCCCTCTTTCTCCCTCTTCTCTCCTCTCTCCTCTATCCTCTGATAACCGAGCATTTAATTATATATTAACACTCATTTTGTCCTAAGATGATTAGTTGTCTTTTTCTTTTTTTAATGAAACACTTTCTGTCCTAAGACAGAATGACAAGAGCTAAAAGAATGACAAGGGCTAGGCAAACAGGGTTAAGTGACTTGCCCAGGGTCACACAGCTAGGAAGTATCTGAGGCCAAGACCTCCCTTCTCCAAGCCTGGCTCTCTTACCACTGAGCCATCCCTGATTGATTGTCTTTTCACATGTATATGCCTCATTTCCTCGTTTAGATTATAAGCTTCTTAAGAACAAGTATCATTTCCTATCTTTCTGGTCCCATGAGTACCTAGGATAATCAATATTTGCTGATTGAATGGTAAGTTTTAACTATATTTATCTGACTTCCATAATCCGGGAAACTTTGTTTTCCCCAAGTTCTTTAGGAATAAAATTCATTACAGAAACTCCATGTCTTTTGAAAGGTTCCATTGTTCTTTTATTAACACCATATTATCACAAGCAATTTTTCAGGGATCTGAAGAGTTTGGGAGACAGTTGAAGGTGTTGCATGCCACCATATGGTAAAAAGAGCTGCTTTACCAGCATCTTTTAACGCCTTTTTGTTTTTAAATTAAGCTCTAGAATTCTAATTGCTCATAAAAAGTACTCTGTAGTTAAGTTCCAGGTGGTGGATAATCTTTCAGCAGTGATACTGTAAATAATGATGAAGGCCATCTGGCAAGATCTTTTTTTTATTCCTTTCAATTTATTCATTAAAAAAAGAAACTACTTAGACAGTTAGACATTTTATTTCTTGTAGTAATCAGTTTAGGACTGTAGCGATGAATTCCCAGGCATTCCGTTTTTAATTCATGATTTGAATATTGAAATCTCAATCTGTGTATTTGCTTTCAACATGTTTGGGAGAAAGAACATTTAAAGAATTCCAACTGCATCTTAAGTATGCCTGTGAGCCTGACTTTTTAATCAGTCAGTAAATATACAAGTATTTACTGAGGCCTTGCCCTGGCATAATAGAAGAAGCATATGATCTGCTATCCAAAGCCCTGGGTCCTAGTGACTGTCACCATCAGCTTTGAGGTCTTAGACAAGTCATTTAACTGCTGGTTGTCAGTTTCCTTCTTTGGAAATGAAGGAAATTGAAGTGGTCATTAGGGGATCTTTGAGACCCTGCCAGTATTTATATTCTGGAGCTCTGTCTTGTGTCCCCAGCATTGTATGAGCCACTCTGGGATATATAGTGCTAGGGACTGGCCTGGGATTTCATTGGAATAAATTTCTGCCTTTTCTGAAACTTCAAATTTTAGAGAGTAGCCTAAAACCTTGAGAAATTTAAGGGACTTGCCCAGTATGTGTCAGAGATGGGCCCTGGACTCAGGTCTCCCAGGCTCTAGCCACCTTTCCAAACAATCATCCTTTGTCTCTGTCGAGATATAAAGCACAAACATCACACGAGGTTAGGGAGATGGCTTGGTGCAATGGAAAGAACACCAATTCTGAGTCAGAGAACTTGAGTTCAAATCCTACCTCTGATTACTATCTGGGTGGCCTTTGGCAAGTCACCTAAACTCATTGTGCGGTCCCCTTTTCCTTATCTGTAAAATGAGGAAATTAGACTAGATCACCTCCCAGATCCCTCCTGGCCTTGGACACACTGCCTTAGATTCTTTGTTCTTAAGGAATTTATAATCTTTTAAAATTATCTTTTCAGTTCTGTTAATCACATCACAGGGCAGTCACTGTGTGACTTTGGGCAAGTCTTCTTACTGAGCCTCATTTTCTTCATCTGTTAAACAAGGGAGTTTGATTTGGTGATACCTTAAGACCAGCTTTGAAA
Source organism: Monodelphis domestica (assembly GCF_027887165.1). Lineage (NCBI taxonomy): Eukaryota > Metazoa > Chordata > Mammalia > Didelphimorphia > Didelphidae > Monodelphis > Monodelphis domestica. Next base: position 57,810,556 of record NC_077233.1, on the reverse strand, counting down.
TTGTAGGTATTGGGGCAGCCAGGTAGCACAGTACAAGGCCTAGAATCAAGAGGTCCTGAATTCAAATCTGGCCTCAGACAAGTCCTAACTGTGTCATCCTGGACAAGTCACTTAACCCTGATTTCCTAACCCTTGTTGTTCTTCTGTCTTAGAATTGGTACTAAGATAGAAAGTAAGACTTAAAAGAAAGAAAGAAATTCTAGTTATCAATTGTGCATTGGTCAAGTTGTACAAATAAATATTTTTCTATTCTCATTTGCCTTGTTTTTTTTCCCTTCCTTCATAATCTTATAAACTTCATGAATTGGGCAAAGTTAAGAAAAAAGGAGGCCAAGAGGGGGATACAAGGACTTGTTCAGGCAGTTTTTATATAGTACTGAGGATGCCTCTGCAATGTCCCAATGTAAAAATAATAAAATACCCTGACCTCATAGAAATGAAAAAAATCTAAGGGGAAAGCAACTATCATAATTATAGCTCACATTTCGATAGCTATTTAAACTCTGAGGATCACAACCCTTGCAGCAACTCTTTATGTTTAATTGGGCAAGTATCACCCCCATTTTATAGATGGGGAAACAGGCCCTGAGAGGTGAAATGGCCTCCATCTCCTAACTCCAGTTCCTACACTCTATGCACTATGGGGCAGAACAAGGACGAAGATTGGAATAAGCTGGGTGAAAACTTTTTGGATGTAGAATAAACTTAAAGAGGGGAATATGATATAATTTAGGAAATTTCCATCCACCTCTGGACTATGCATTAGCAGCCTTGAACTATGGTAGTATTTGTTAGAATTCAGAGGCATAAAAGACCCAGTTCTATGAAAGTTCTAAATGTGAGAGTAGAAGATAATGAATCTGTCGTGTGTCAACTAAATTTTTAAAAATATTTTCTTTAATGGCTTTCAATCAGTAAGTCAGAATGTTCTTTAGCCAACAGAGTACTATATTCTTTACCAAGCACCAACTTCCTACTTTAGGAAAGTGTCAATCTGAAATGACAGATCTTTCCTGACATTTTTTCCCCTCATTTCAGGGTTGATTATGTGGATTCTTTAGGCCGTTCTAGGCGCTGCATGAGGAAAGATTTGCCAAGCCTTTTGGAAATGGATAAAAATCTTCAGGGAAAGCTGTAAGTGACTTGAAAGAACTCTACAGTGGCACTGTATAAAGGAAGCTCTGTTTTATGGGGGTGTTTTTGATATCTCAGTGGCCTAACAGACCTGTAGGGCACACTCCACTCTAGAGTTAGGCAGGCTCTGTATCCCCCCGAGCCTTCAGAGGCTCCTCCTCGGTGGATTGAGGGGGTCAGACTCTGTGACTCGGGTCCCTCCCAGCTCCAGATCTCTGATCCTCAGATGTGAAAGGCCTAGTTTGTCCTGCCTCTTTAAGCTGACAATGCTGTAATCTCACAGAGTCTGTGCCCTGCTGTCACCTTTTCAAATGAAGTTGTGTGTCCCGTTATCAGCCCTCTTCTGCGGCTCTCGTCATTTACCCTTGGAAAATGCTTCCGCTCTGAATTGGGGGATAAGACTGCCTCTCTTTAAGCGACACACAACTCCTATTGAAGGTAATGCTGCTGGTTTTCTTGTCTGTTTACCTAGATATGTTCCTGACAAAACTCTGTTGTCTGAGGACATGAAAAGAGAGCTCCAGCGACAGCAGTGGGAAGAGGAGGAAAAAGAGGCCCTGAGCAGACCAGTGGGGCCCATCCATTACGAGGACATTCGAGAAAATGGTATGGTGCTTTTTATCATGCTTTCTCCTGAATTAAAGTTAGACATGTGGGGGGAGAAATTAGTGGAGATCAACAGCTGTAATGAAAACAGCTGATGTCCAGGCATTTTTATTACCCTTAAAAAGGGATCAAGTCTTTTTTTTAAAAAACCATCAACCAAAGGAAGCCTGTTGACTCATAGCCAAAGAGAAGTGGGAAAGTTCCATAGTTATAGATTAATAATTGTAGATTAACAATCTCCATTTTACCTCTTTGTTTTTTGCCAAGCAACATGGATGTAAAATTGTATTTATCCGTTTTTTGTCTTTATTTGGGCTTGGGTCTTTTCCTTTCTGACTATTAGGATAGTGAATTGATATAACTTGAGCCTTCCTAGAAATTGAGGAAGCACAATCTCTCATACAGCTTTTATTGATTTCAGAGGCCCGACAGCTTGGCGTTGGCTATTTTGCCTTTGCCCGGGATAAAACCATGAGAAACAAGCAAATGGAGACATTAGAAATGCTGCGAGAACAGGTAGGCGGTTCCAAGCGGATGCTCTGGTTTCTGTGGCTACGCTTTTCCTTATCATGCTGCTCTTTGGGGAGAGAGCAGAGCTCTGGCAACCTCAGAGACAGGGCCGAGGCCGTTGTTGCCGGCCACGGCCGTTCTGATATTAGACGTCCCGGCAGCCTCGTTCTCAGTTTGCCTGAACAATTGAGTGTCGAAAGAGGACACGGTAGGAGGTTTCTGACTCTTGTTAGTGGCCTTGTGAAGAGAAGCCGTTGGTCCTCAGCTGGAGCCTTGCCCCTCCTCCTCCCCCCCCCCCCCCAGCCGCCGTGCCACGTGACCCAGCACCACGTGTCCAGCCTTTACGAGAACTTAGCGTGCTCACGTGCGAGTTTGAAATACCAAAATGCAAGATTTTCATCT